>NW_027021356.1:60675-105465 GCF_036884655.1 Musa acuminata AAA Group | reverse complement strand
GCAAACCGTGTAACTATACATACATATCCCCTGCAACCTCTTTGTCTATCATGTGCAATGAAATTAGCAAATATCCAAAAAGGTCCACTCAAAGTTTTATGTTTTACTTATCAGGATAAGATCAAGACAAAATGACCATTCCCTGTACGATTATGAAGGTCACAGACCATAAATTTAAAATAGTTATCATATTTAACCCAAACTAACTTCACTAAAGGATGAAGGATAGTCTTTGTTTCAATAGAAAAATTAAAAGTATATCAATATGACTGATTAGATATCCAAATTCAACAAATACGCATTCAGGAAAAAGGAAGCTCACCCAGTGCACGGAGGAGCACTACTGTTCTGGTAACATTTGCTGCCACCATTGAACTTGTACATCCTTCTGTTTTTCAAACAAATTATTCTCATGATTGCCAATGCTATGAGAAGTAGACATCACATACCAGAAGTATGGAATAGATTCCACTTGCAACAAAATAAATAGCATAGTATTGATCAGTTCTACTGGGGACACAACAGCACCTGTGTACATCTCCTTTCCTTGAACGAACAGTAATCTGATGGTGAATCCTAGATTTCGCTGGCTCAAGTGCAGGCTGTGATATCTCCAAGCCTTCCCTTTCAACAATTGTTAAGTATCTGCAGGAGTTAAACGACAGCCAAGTACAACTACTGAACAAATTAATCCAAGCCATACAACATGGACTTAAGCTATTCATAAAGTTTCAAAGTCCATTACAAATGCTCAAGTCAAGAAGCTTCAAGAACTCAAGTCAATGACAAGAAGCTCCAGTTAACCAGTACTATATGACAATTCAATGTAAATTTCTCAGTTCTCTAAAATCACATCTGTCGTTTAAACTAGGAATAAAGTTTCAACCATTAAGATCCTGATACAATTCTAGTTTTCATATCCTGAACAAAGAAATGGTGAAGAACAAACACTGACTTTTCAGGATGAAAATTTTCCACTTCAAGATCCTCATCCCATAGGAAGACATACTTGTATGGTGCAACTATGTCTGGATGTAAAAAGCGTTTAGCAAACCACCTGCAAAACATATTATTGTTTTTCCAATGAGCTACACACCTCAAGTGTATAATTTCAGCTATATTTTGGGAACAATAAATTACCATTTTGTTTGATTGATTGCAGAAATATGTAAAGCACTGCCACTCCATTGTAAGTCTTTCCATTCATCAACAACACCATCGTAGTGAAAAAGAATTATAGTGAAGTCACTGGAAGCAAACTAGAATACAGATAAAGAATTTGGCTAAAACTATAACCATTTAAATAATTTGAACAAGAAAAAGATTCATGAGACAGTGATTTATTTTACCTTGATTATGATTTGATTTACAATTTCCTTTTGTTTAATTCCAACTGGCATCGCCAATAAGCTCTTTTGCAAAATGTTATTTTCCTGTTCCCAAAATTTGCAAGAATAGACGTCATCACAGTAAACTTCAACATAAATGTGATATACAATTTATTCAAAATAGAGATCATATCTTCTTCGACAGAATCACAGTTAACTACAAGTCTCATAGAACAGATACTTTTTGCTGCAGTCCAGATTTCTGCAATTGCACAACACAATGGCCTACCCAAAATTCAAAGATGATGGCTGATAGATACAGACAATATATTGATCCCAAAAATTGCACATTATCATCCTAGTGTTTGTGCAACATGAATTGTGCTCCATTATGGCGGAATGGTGTCTTAGAACTCCTTTTGTCAGGTATTGAACTTGTGCTAGTTAGCACAGACCCGTTACAAATAATGCCAGCATATACAGATCCTGTCAGAACATTACCAGGATCCACCATTTGGAAAAACTAATCCCTGGTTAATACCTTGAACGATCTTACACTCAACAGCTAGGTAACAAGATGATAAAACTATGAGATAAATATGTAGTACACCTTTCCATTTGGAGGACCCCATAGAGGCACCATTTCCATGTCTGATGTCTGGCAAACAATTCCTTTTGGCAATGGTTCACTTCCCGAAGATATGCATGTACGCTGAAAATCATTAACACTGAAATCATAAGAACATAAAGTAAAATATTTATTTATACAAGGGTATAAATGACAAAGAAAGTATGATTTTTCATGTGAAACATGCTCAACAGATTCAAAGCCAGCACCGTAGCTAATAACCTTGCATGAGTTGAACCCGGTGGTCCCCAAATTGGTGTCATGAGACCATGAATCAGCTTGACGGGCCTGCAAGTTTGATAGGCCAATCTCTGATGTGCCTCGAGTTATCCCTACAAAGTCAGTTGATGCCCCAGTCGACACTTTCTGCAATAAGGAAAAAAACATTATGTCCATAAAATTACAATATTACAATTTACAAAGGCAAGTAGTTAGTGAATAACTTGGTATTAATGACTAAGAATATGCTTCTCCCATAACATAACATAAAAAATAAATTTAATAAAAGCATAGAAGTCTTATATGATTGCTACACAGAAGACCATGATGTTGCTATATCCACAGCCTTTAAAGGCAGAGGAGCACACCAAAATATTATTGTCTGATTTAAATACTAAAGTTATAAGGAGAAGTTCATGGTCATTAATAAACAAAATTATATATCAGAAGTCTTTCAGTATGAAAAAAAGAAATAGTCAGCTAAATTTAAGACTATAAATCACTGGATGTTAAAATATAAGAAAAAACAAAAACAAAGTTGGAAAACGTATCATACCTCCTCATAATCAAATACAACAAAGGAGGTCCCAAGGATGAACACAAAACATAGGAAAGCAGCTGCATGGGAGATGCTACAAAAGCATAATCTCCGACTTGAGGGATCGGTTACAAGAGGACCCTGCAGGAAGTTTTTGAAAAGGTAAAGGAAGAAATTAATTTACATAGTTCTCTTTACACACAAAAAGGAAAGCGATAAAAATAACATCATGAAAAAATCGAACCAAATCGCACACGTAAAAGGGAAAAAAATAAAGAAAATAAACATGAGGCATTCCTCAATCAAGTCATCAATATAGTCTTATGTCTCAAGAATTGAACAGACCAAATATGTGCTTTGACAGATTTGATAGTTCACTTCCTCACATACTTCTTTACGATACATGTCGCAAAATTATCCATAAAAGCCACTGTCAACGCAAAATATGATCCAAGTGTTTAAAACACATAGGCAAAATCGTTCATCTACGAAATCCAAATGACAATTTCATGCACGAGAGTTAGAGCTACTGGGATTTTCTTCTTTTTTCTTTTTTTTTTGAGAAGAAATGATTCGTTTATAACAACGGAAATCCCATAAAAAAGAATGTGAAAAAACATTACCCCAAAAATTCCGAATGAGGCAATAAAATCAATTTACAAATGTTAACAACAGAAAATAAAATAAAATCTAAACAGAAATTCTTCTAAAAAGATGCAATTTTTAATAAATAGAATAACAAATATCTAAGAGATGAAATCAAGCAGCTCCAATAAAAGGCAAGACAAGCAAGTTGGATGACTTCATCAGACACAAAACTCCAACAAAGTCTGCAACAAAACAGATACCACTCCGGAAAAGAAACCCACAAACCCACCATAAAGAAATGATCTTTGGATCAAAACCACAAATTTGAAAATCATAAGAAGCTGTCGCGAAGAGACGAGAGATGAGAGAGTTCCTCACCATAAGGAAGAGGAAGCAACCATGAAACCAGAAGGAAGAGGGGACCTCCCCGCAAAGGAGGTTTGGGTATATCAGAAGGTCTCAACCGCTCGCACGGAGAAGAGAACCAAGCCGATGTAGGACTCCCAAAACAATTCGAGTCTTCTCGAAGGATGCCGCTTCCCGATAAGAACAGTGAGATGGGGCTGGTGGAGGTTACTTTAGGGGTCGGTTTTCTTCTCTCTGTAGGAAGAAAGCTGCGATGGATTGTTGCCTACGAGTCAAGGGCGGAGAAGTGGCGGAGGAGGAGGAGTGAGGCGCTTTCTGGTCTCGGTCGCGTCCATTCCGTGAAGTGGAGAGACAGGAATACAGAAGGCATACTCGATCTCGACGCACCCGCACGGTTCCCTCCGCTTTAATTTGAGAAAAAGCGCGAACCGCGATGCAGCACTCAAGTGGGACCCATCCGGTACGTTGGCATATTTGGTGAAATGCGTAAGTATCTGGAGAGAGCCAGAAACGCAATGAATGATTCAGTGTCAAAGAAAAGGACAGAAAACACCTTCGTTGGGAATCAGACATCAGCCTGACACCTGGGTGGCCCACGTGGCTTTCCATAGGAGAAAGGGGAAAGGATGTTGCGTGTCTGAGCTGGGACAGGTGAGCGCCGCCAACTCTCATTAACTTCGTGCGTCCCGGTGGGCCACGTCCGGTTGTGCGCGTGGAGTAAGGAGAAGTATATGCTTTCCACCATTTATACACTTATGTAATATATATAGATATAGTATATATATATATTAAATAGATAAATATGAAGAGTCAGGTTGTTTGGCCGCCCACTCGAACGTCGCCATCATCCCATCTCAACTTTCCATTCATTGCACAACTCCCTAAAATTCCAAGTAGAATCTCACATTTTCTTTTTTTATTTTCATTACATATTATATATATATATATATATATATATATATATAAAAACTTGAACCTGACATTTATGGGAATAATGTACTAATCATGGAATAATATGCCAACTCCCAGTCTCACCGACAAATCTCATAAAAATTTTATCGTCTAGCACAGTGAATCATTTTGATTATGAAAAATAATGGAGTTAATCTATTCTGGTCACAGTTAGAGGAGCGATTAACATCTTATTTATAATCAATAGATTTAGTAATTATCATATCAAGTAATAATATTCTAATCAATCATTCTCTAATCAATAGATTATATATATATATATATATATATTAATTTTTTAATGAATATAACGTTGGCGATCTATTAGAAATACTATAAGTTGGTAATAAACCCTACTCCTAATAAAACTTGTCTACCTCATCATTAAATATTTATTAGAGATCAAACATAAACTTATGAAGCCTTGAAATGTCCAAGTAATGTTGAGCTATGTTAGGGTAGATTCTCGATATGTCTTTCGGTGACTATGCAAATAGAGCAAAATTCTCCAAAAAAATAATTGATAAGCTACACCCGACTCTTCTAGGGAAGGGTCATCCCGACCATGATAATTTGGTTGAGTGGAGCTTTGTCTTGACTTTATCTACTTGATATATAAGGTAGATTTGACCAAGTCTTATGAGTTTATGGGTGGTACCTTAGGTTAGGTTTTCTTTAGTATGGATACTATCATTAAGTAGTAGTAGCACGACTCTCTTAGATTATTTTTTAGTTTTTCAATCTCAGTCCTCATTAGAAACTTTATCGTCATGTAATAAGTCAATACTACTGCCCTCAATCTATTCAGTGTGGGTCAACCTATAATCGTATTATACATCGAGGGTATATTCACTCTCATGAACTTAATCAATATTGTTTTGGAACATAACTCATATCAAGAAAGTGATATATAGACTCACAATCTTGAGAGACAAGATGGAGTCATCGGTGAACCCTATTAACAAAAAAGTCATTGTAGTAAGATCGTTAGCTGATTGTCTAAATTTACGAAAAACATCAAAGTAGAGGATAATAACTAACCTATTTATGTCGATAATGACTCTCTTCTTTTGGGCATTGATCATGCTCACAAAGACCACTAAGACATCATTATGATTCGATCAAAGTACTCTACCTCTTCCTCTTTAAAGATTATTTTTGAGTCACCCTTCATCCTCGTATACTTTTTTAGTAATAGCTTGGGCATAAGCTTTATAGGCCAAGGAGGTGTCTCTCTAAGGTGGATCTACCAATAATGGTATCAATGTATCTCTCTATTGGCTTCTAAGGGTGTGGTAAGGGTTCTCGTTACTTTCCAATTAACCACTTAAGATGTCTCTAACATATAAGCACTTCGATTTACTCTTTCAAGTTGCGACATTCTTCAGTGTCGTAGCTATAATCTTGATGAAACTGATAGTATTTGAACTTATCTTTTTTTGTCACGGGTCTTCATTGGTTGAGAGATTCATAAGAGTCATTTCTATTTTATTTGGAGGAAGACTTCAATTTTAGTCATATTTAAAGTAGTCAACTCGGGTAAGGTAGCTCAGGTCGTTTATTTCTCTTTCATCAAAGTGATTTTAGGGTCAGAGCTGATCATGACCCGTCTTGCTTTGAGCATCTACCATGTCTAAGATCTCATTTGCACACTGATTGACAAAGTCCATGAGCGTTTCTTTCTCCACCTGCCTAAGTTCGAGGAGTGTTATTACTGAAGGCTGAGAGCATATGTTATCAAAAAAGGGAAGTATAAACTCTCTCCCCAACTAAGGAAAATAGTAAATGGAAAGCGACTTCAAACGAGTGTACTCTTCTTGTGCTAGCCTCTTAACATGGCCCGGAAGCTGTGACACATTAGAATATCCGAGATGTCATATAATAATATATAGGTGTGGAAAGCTAAAATATGCTAGATTAGATTGGCATTATCATTAAACACCTTCGAGATAAAAGCTCATTGAAATTGATTCCTCTTTGATTTTTGGTTGAACAGTGATTAACCCAAGGTAGGGTCAACCAATGCTTCCCCTCTTGACTGCCAGAGCTATTATTGCATCTCTTCCAAATGTCAATCCATTTATTATAGTGGGATTCACAAGAAGTCCTCGGTCAAGTTCATTGATTTGGCTTCGGATTTAAGAAAGGTAGATTAAGGCTAATGCGGTATGTTGAATTCCACGATCATGGACTGAAGTGTCTCCTTGACCAATGGTTTGAGAGGCCTCGCACACTCCTTAGATGTTGGCATTGTGCTTAATCAAGAAACCTAGTGGCGATGGAGCCATGGACCGTAGGTGAGCTAGTGACACTATTTATTAAGCCAATTAGGGAAAAAGTGAAGCAATGACTTGTCTCATATATGTTAGCATATGTACTCAATGAGTGAGGTTTAAAAACACTTCAATGAGAATAAATAGGTGGCTCGAGGCCGTCCCTAGGGATGAGAGATTTGGGTTGTTGAATAGGTACTAATATCTCATTATTATTTGTTCTGAGATAGATGCACCAATATGCAAAAATAGTGGCTACTATCCCCTATGTGAAAGTACTATATTAGTTTATGGTAAAAACTCTTTGCTCGGGCATTTATTAAGAGAATTGATGGGTGAGCATTTCATTGACATTGAGTCCTCTTTCTAGTGTCAAAAATATTATAGAAAGATGTTATTGATATCTTGACCAACTCGATGCGATTTAAACTCATGTGCACACAAGGTTGTTCAAGGTGCTGCTAAAGTGAAAACGTCAAAATCCTAAAGTGCCACTAGCATGAATATTGAGATCGAGAGAGGTTTTCTAAGCCGATCTCTCTAATGCCCAAGTTAGTAATTCGAGAAAGATAAAGTATGAGTATGAGAAGTGAAAAATGATATCTCTGTGCTAAAAATAAACTTTTATATCTGATTATAAAGAGAAAATAAATATTCTAGAAAGAGACAACACTTAATTACCTTTAATAATCTTCACTTGACATTTTTCTCTATGCGAGCAATAAATATTTTTTTTAAACAGAGACCATATATTTGATCAACATTATTCTCTGTATCAACTTATATACCCAAAATAGTCCCAAAGGTTTTAATAAACTTTTTTTTAGGTCTTCTTGCAAAAATAATCAGTATGATCTTATCACATTTAATCATGAAATTTATAGGTCTTCTTCCAACGTATCAATGACCTGCACACCCTTTCTCATGGTGTTGCTTCAATTAAAAGAAAACAAAAACCTCCACCCTACGCGCATAGGATAACAAAAATGGAGGAGGCTCAAGGAGGGGTACAGTGAGTACATTTAGACTTGAGTTTGGTACTGGTGTGATGCCTCGGCTGGAGTCCTGATTGAAGAAGAGGAGCTGTGGACCCACCTTATTTTGACCTGTGCGTGTGGCCCACAAAATATTGTCCCACTCATTTATAGCCCACAGGATAGTGGTTCTTTGGTGCCTTGGGAGAGAGAGAGAGAGAGAGAGAGGAGATTAAAAGGGACATCCAATGTGGTTTAGAATTGTTCGTTGACTTATGAAAATAGTTATTTTTAGTCCTTTCTCATTAGAGTATGTGTAATTAGATCTTAATGTCACATTTATATGATTTAAACTTAGGCTTCGTTCTTTATGATGCGTTCCTCATGCATCATAGCATCTCAAGCCTTTCTGAAACTGAAGCTTCAAGAAGCAACCACACTTTGTTGAACTTTGAGCCCAGCACTTCTGAGATCTGAAGACATTACTCATCAGGGAGGGTCAACATGTTGATGGTTGACCCAGTGTGATGACAGATCTCTTTGTGGATGAAAATATTAGTCAACCATAAACATCACATCCAAATGGCAACTTGTTTCAGAGTTGCCTACCAAGGTGGTAAAAGTCCACCTCCAATGTTTAGGAGATGCAGTGGCCACAGAAGGGTGCAATTGGCTCAACAAGTTCACAGTTCTTTTTCTTGTAGAATGACCTCCATGGATGTCATCCTTGGAAACATACACATTAAATAAGGAGCAGCGGGAGATTTTTGACCCCTGTTGTAGATTCAGAGAACATAAGTAAGTTGGGAGGTGGAAAAATCTAGAAATATGATGTGTTACATAATGGAGAATATATATAATTTTGGAAAAAAAAAAGGAGAAAAATATGATGGAGGAAAAATTAATTCCTTTTTGCACTCATTTGTAGATTATTTATTTATAACTTGAATAATTATCTAACATATATTATTCTGGACTATATTCTTAATACTATGATTAAAAAGATGTATCGAGAGATCCAAATTGATTAGTATATTATTACGTAAATGGCATGTCTTATATTCGAATCTACATATCAACATTATGTATATAATATAATATATTTTTTAATTTTTAAAAAATATTATAATCAGAGAATATCTATCGAAAAAGTGAGATAATAATAACCATGATGATGTCATTAATCTCCTAGGCTTTTCACCAGCTAAAAATCCAGTTATTGCCCATTGCATGATGCACATCACATTTATTGATTGCATGACACCCACAGAGCTGGTGTTTGATGGCCAATGGTATACATTTAGAGGTCCATGTTTGAATGCTTAACACTGCATGATGAAGAGGAATTAGCTTCCACTTGAAGATAGTAATATATGTGGAGGGGTTGGAGTCAAGTATTGATGATGATAGGGTATCAATGATATAGCAGGTTGCTTCTAGAGACCAAAAGTTTGTGGGGCCAGGAAAGATACTCTTGACCTGTTTTTCACAAGATATGTATGATACTTGGTAGCACTTTGTAAATAAATAAATAAATAAATTTATTTATTTATTTATATCTACATGAAATTGGATGAGAGTATCTATTTTAATCTATTTTTATTTATTAAAAATATTTATAAGTAAAATTAAATTTTATATAAAATATAAATATATTATAACATCTCGATTAATTTTACTAAATAAAATTAAGATTGACTTATAACTATCTGATGAGTATTATTGATATATTAGTTAGTCTATTTAATTTGGATCATGACATAATGATCAAATTTGCTTGATGCTTTTGTACATTTAAACAAATTTCTAAATTAATATTTCTCTTCTATAGTTGAGAATATAAATATTTTCTTGATGCTTTTGTACTATCTCCTTTATGAGAAGATACCCTTTTCTTCTTTTTTTTTCCCATTGTATCCTTTGGTGTCCAATTTGCTTGTGGGTGCCTACTATCATCTTATCTATACTTTTCTTTCTCATTTGATTGGAGGATACCTTGTGAACATCACTAGAAGAATTGCACCACACTTCACATACTTTTGCAATATGGCACCTTTTGTACAAAAAAGCATCAGTGGCTTTGTCACATGCTACATTTCTTTTGGAAGTGTCATAGGGTGGACACTTTTACTTGTATTAAGTTTGGCATTTTCCTGAAGGATGAGCAGTGGTGGAATTCCTGGGATGCTTGATGAGGGTTGATGCTCTTGAGATTAACTTTTAGAGGCTTGATCATTTTGAGACAAGAATTATCTACCTAACAAAGCATTTGTCATAATACAAAGCATGATGCAATGAAGAGAACTCGAGACACATGTAGGACAAAGTCATCTCTATTCATTATATATATTGTTTTTGTCTTCTTGCTTGATGGATAGTTCAAAAGTTAATTCTCCATCGATGAGAATGAAAAGTGACACCTTGAACTGATCCTTAATATACTTTATGTAAATGACATGAGAAGATGTTGTCTAATTTTTTTTTCTTCTCCAATGTTAATAGATGAGGGATATTTATGCTCATTATACCTTATAATTATGACTTACAAAAAAGACATTTATGCATCTTTGTTACATGGCTCCTACTCGGATGAACATTATCTAGAAAGTCATCTTCATATCAAGCTTACATGTGTTACGGAGAGTGGAAATGTATACTAAGTCAAAGGAATTGTTGGTAATCAAATCGATGGTGGATATAGTTCTCAATTTTCGGGATCGAATTGGCCAAAAAATAATTATTATCCATCATTGTAGTGTTAATTGTAGATGAACAAGTGTGTTCAGTGGAAACATGTAACTTGTAGGATTAACAAAGGTGAACTACAAGAGTAGGAGCTATTTTCATCGACGAATTATAATACCTCAATTAATCTCATAAATTAACGGGGTGTTACATGAATCGTCAATACTTTTGTGATCATGTATTAGGCAAAGTATAGTGGGCTTCAAGAACGAGAAACTTGATAGCCCAAGTTGTTAGCGTGTCATATCAACATAAGCACATTTCAAGAGCCCCATTTGATGGATGAATTTTTTTGGAGGTCAATATTCCCATTCATGTTTCCAAAGAAACAATTTTGTGATGGGTTAAAAGCCAATGATTTTTTTAATATTAAAAGTAAAATAAAAAGTATTATATTTATTTTTTCTTTACGAAAGTAGAAACTATATTATTTCAAAAAGAGAGCCGTCATTTAATTTATATTTTCTCCACAATCTATTTATCATAAGTCTATCTCTCCATGAGAGTTAGAGGGTAATTTCAAACCAAATATATTTAATATCATATGCAATTCTTTTAATCTTTCATGCTCTATTTTATCATGTCATAATTGTCTAGATGAAAATGATTAATTAAGTTTATTTTCCAACACATTTGTTGAAGTCTCACTGGATTCACTCCCTTCCCCCTCATCTATTCAATGCAGAAGTTTCATGCAAATAATATCTTATATTCCACTTGTAATGCCTATTAATCAGCTTAAAACATCATTCATAATAAGCACACAAACCCTCTTTTCCTGTAACCAAATACAAAGCATATTACAAACTTTGCTACTTGAAGCTATCTTAATGAGGAAGGATATCAACAGCCATCAAAACCATCAATATCATGACCCTATTCCTAAGCCCTTTTCTCTTTCGGTATATCCTGGTCTGCCGAGCAAGCTATGGCTTCAGTGGATAGGGAGTCATGATGCTAAGGTCAGCTTCGGAGCCTGTACTCGTATGCTTAAACTTGTCCTGGATACACTATGCCTTGCTGCATCCTTCTTACATGATATCCATTTGGCGTACGTTGTCATCGGCATAATCTACATATACTTCCGCATGTTCATTATTGTCCTAACGTATCGCTAAAGTATACATAAACATTTACTTCACTCTCTCTCTCTCTTTCTCTCTATGTTGCCTTGTGGATGTCTTTAATGTGTGTAAGGATCAGGAGATGATAAGGTAGCAGGAGTCAGTGGTCACGGCATGTTTAAGTTCACGAGGCCATGCAAGTAGGTCTCGCCCCACCTATGGAGTTGGGCATGGGACGTCCATGCTTCGTAGCCTCTGCTGCAGCTTCCTTCCTCTTATTTTATGTGCTGCAAGCCTATCAACTGCCGTTGGTTTCAGCACGAGAGAGGGGACAGATCCAGGGAGAAAGCCTGAATGCAGATCGATATCATTCATTGCATGATTGCCTCTGTCTGTCCTGAATTCAATAGTCTGCAGCAGGTATCAACACTGCCAAGCCATTTTACGTCCTTCCCTGCTCAAATCCTACAATATCGACCGAATGACAAAAGAGGATAGAAAAATGCAGATGCAAATAATATAAAAGGAAAAGTAAAACATAAAGATAAAGACTTGATCTCGATTTTAGGATTTATAAGATATTGTCTAGACAAACATCTGTGCTATAGCTTTCTTTAGGATGACACAAGTTTCGTGTTCATATATATGCATGCGTATAGTATCCGTAGTTCCTTTCTAATGGAAGGGCAAAAGTTGATCGATTTGGTTCTCTCTCATTATGTATTCTATTCTGATTCGACGCAAGCATGAAATACTTTTATTCTTCTTCTCACTTATACATAATATATGCATTTTCGATCATTGTATTCTTTTGTAGTTTTCTCTTATCTCTTTCAGTTTTAGTGGTGGGATAAGAACATCGTTTAGCTTGTTGTTGACATCAACCTCCTGTCCTTTTCTGCTTCTCTTCTTTCCCGAGGAAGAAGCTCAGCTGACTTCCACTACTGCAATCATATGTTGCAACATTGGATAATGAATACAATATTCTCATAGGGAGCAGCATCAACAAGTTGTAGGTGAGCCAAAGGTACTCTCGATCATGATTCGGAGTCCATTTAGTCAACCATGTGACGGTACATGAACGATAACACAACAAAAAGATGAGAGAACACAACATAAAATATGATCAAATTGCAAATGTAGCAGTTCTACGAACATCACAACACTTATTGCTTTCATGTGTGTCTTCTAGATTGATGTACGCATTACATCTTAGCCACCAAAATCTCGCATGCAATTATGCATTGTACTTTGTTATAAATCACTTCCATGTATTGAAGCTTAGTGCACCGGGTGGTGGGCGCCCTGCTCATCGAAGCCAAACTCTAATACAGGAGGAGGAGGAGGAGCTCCCATGGCGGAGGAGGAGGAGGACGGCGAAGAGGCGTGGGACCACTCCGCACCCGCGACCGGGTTCCCGTCGACCACTGCCCCGACGTGAACCACGTGTGACTGAGGGCTGGCCTGCAGCTCTTGCACCTGCCGCTTGAGGAACTTGACGTACCGGATGGCCTCGTCGAGCATGGAGGCGGTGTCCATCTTGGTGCCCCCCGGGACGAGCCGCTGCAGGACGCGGATGCGCTCGCTGATGCGCTCCCGCCGGAGGCGCGCGGCCACGCTCTGCGGGTCGTCGCTGATCCGGACGTTGCGGCGTCTGGGCTTCTTGATCGTCGAGGGGTCGATGTCCACCGGCTGCATGGCGGCGATCCTGTACATCATCTCCTTCACGGCGCCCAAAGCTTCCTCCTCATCTGCTTCATGGTCCCCTTCCATCCCTCTTCTGGGGAAGCTCGGGGGGTGGATGTGGGCGTGGAATGGCAATTCCAAGGGGATGTAATTAGAAAGGAACTGGCTCCCCATGCTCATCTCCGGATCCCAAGGCCGACTGGTGTTTCTGCTGATGCTATCCATAAAGAAAAGCTATGAGAGGAGGAGAAAATATAGGGAGGTAGAGGAGGCTTTTGTTGATCCAAGAAGAACAGTAACGAAGAAGAGTGTATGTAACCTAATATTGGCTGTGATAGGGGAAGAGAGGCTTTATTACACGACGACTTTGGTAGAGCTTGTGACATAGGATGTGGGACACGTTCTATTTATCTGTTTGCTGAATCGAGTATGGTGAGGGCAATAGAATAATGGGGTGTAGAGAAAGACAAGGAAGACACCAAATTATCGAGGCTACAGCTGTGCTCCTCGTGAAGGATTCCAGGCTTTTTAGACATCCTTCTCTCTCTCTCTCTCTCTCTCTCTCTCTCTCTCTCTCTCTCTCTCTCTCTCTCTCTCAAACATACATTCTTCTTTGCATGAATGACGAATACATGCAATCATTCAATTTCAAAGTATCTTTGTAATTGACCAAGTGTTCATGAAGGAAACGTTATGCCTTTTGCATTCTTTCTCTGAAGCGAAGATTACATTTTATGGCTAATTTATTGATTTATATCACATCAAAATTTCGCTTAACTAAAGGGAGAAAAAACTCAAAGCCAACAAAAATTCTCTGATATTAATAAATAAATAATATATAAGAATATCGATGTAAGATATAATATGATTCGATAAGTTTAACAAAAAAATAATTTTATATATAAAAAAATAATATAAAAATTATTTTTCGTTGAGTTACTTTAGACTCGAGCTTGAAAGTTATCATACCTTCTCACAAGTGTTTCTTCTATGTCTTTCTCTCTCATCACGATCGTAAGATTTAGGATATATTTATATAAATAAATTTTAATTCTCTAAATATTCTTTCGACTTCGATTTCTAATCTAAGTTATAATCTATCAATAAATTAACATGTAAATTAAGACTCTTCCAAATAATTTAAATATAAAGTACTTATCAACCTTAACACCAATCATCTAATCTTATCATAACCAATAGAGCAACTTTAAAACTCATACATTCAAAGAGAAAAAGAAAATGTTGACTTGGGAGTTCCAAACAATTGTTTGTGATCAATTGCAGTGACAACCAATGATGCCTTGGGCCATAAACCAGTATTGTAAGATAGCTGGAACCCAGGAAACTGTTGCTAATACTTGTGCATCACATGCCAATTTGACATGATGGATTCTGCCTACTGAGCCCTTTCAGAGATAAGGGGGAAACATACATCAAGCAATAATTGCTTGGGGTAAAAAGGATAATTATTTTTCAAAGAGAAAGTTGGTGGGATCTTATATGTAAAAGTTCAAACAATCTCTGTAGCTTCACAATGTTTCCAAGTAACAAAAATGTTTTCTCTTTGGAAAAATCTTGAAACATCTCATTCATTACAAGCATACATACTTGTTTATTTTCACAAGATGTCAATGAAGAAAAAGGTTTCCATCAATGAAGAAAGAAGTATAGAGTCAATTGAAGGAAGTTATTAAGAAGAGAAGTCATCATGTGATCTCAAATGGCATTGCAGCCAGAGTAACATTAGCAATAGTATATTTAAGTGCATTTTTCCTTGGCAAGAAAAGCTATTTGATTACAGATTCAGTAAAAGAATTCTGATCTAAGAGTTAATGTGAACAACAAACTCTTCTATACCCAACATGATTGAGACTGACAATGTAACATATGTTCTTTTGCTTGCAAGCTCATCCATCTATGGAACTTGTTGACCTTATCATGCTAACTTGAAACATCACTAATAAGCTTCTGAAGTAAATATCTAAATTCCATGAGCAGCCGACTGTATCAGATCATGAACAACATTATGAGATTAAAGATAGAGACTCAAGATGTTAAAATAGTGGTCCATGAGAGGAAGAACTAATGACTAGACAGAATATGTGACATCATTTGCATCACCAGATATCATTGTAGAAGCTTCACTCTCAGAAGTTAGAAATATATTTCAATATCTTCTTAGTGACAATAGATAGAGAGACAGAGAGGAGATAATGGATTACGAGGCATTCACTATGAAGAACAAAGGGAAGATAAGACCATATCCCAAGGACGGAGCTTGGAGGTCTAGGGATGGTCCATAGTCTATGAAGAGAGATGGACATTCCACTAGGGTAATCACCAACAAAGCATTCAACTGATCTAAAGCAAAGTTGCAGTGGAATTCATCCCCACAGTTCTTTCTCTCTCCCTCCTTCCTTATCCATCCATCTAACATTTGACGTTGTATATAGGTTACTACTCTCTTAGACACAGATCGCCGAGTCTATAACGTACATGCAGTAGGGTTGTGGTAGTGGTCAGCATCAAATAGCACACTTTATAGAGGGACAGAATCAAACGGAAGCGAGAAACATGTTGATGAAAAGAGCTGCTCGAAGAGTTCCACTTTATCATAGCTTTTCCTCGTCAAGGAAAGATGCAAGTACCAAGATGGACTGCACAATATTTCACTGCATCCATTCCTCAGCACAGGAGAGGCAAAGAGATGCGCCAAAGCAGCTCACTGACAGTGAGTGATATGGGAGGAGGGACGGAGCACCGAGGAAATGCATATAGCTTCCAACTTGCCACATTGAAAATTAAGAGAAAGGTCAGTGTGCCCAACTCTAATTTCTTGAGTTTGTGCATCACCAATGCAAGAAAGAAAACGAACTCATGCAAAGTTCATGCCTTTCGTAACACTCTTTCCGAATCTATTACTTTCAAACAGTAGAGTTACATAGATAATTACTACAGGCAAGTCTCGTGTATGCTATCTTATCCTCGTCATACTGCAAACAGTAGAGTTGTTGTCTTTCGCCAGTGTAGTGAACAAAGACAAAGCAACATTTTTAACACGTGCAGGGCACGATATACTATCTTTATGTACGTATGTGTGTGTGTATATATATATATATACAATATACGTGTGGGTTGACCGCATCGCGAAAGCTCATCTGTTGGCACTTATGTCTGTCATTAATGTAAACCGCGCACGCAATCAATGGCAAACATTGCACTTATGTTTTTGTCCACACATGAGTGACACGTGGCGCTTGAGCAAAGGGGGACCCCCCGATAATAATTTTAAATAGTATTAATGAAAAGAAATAGAAAACGTGGGGCCCATTAATTGGGCAACTTCTCCGCCAATCGACAAACAGGTAGAACAACGTGTTTATTTTTTTTTCCCCCCTGGCATTTGATATTTCACTTATATCATGTAAAACTTCGGTAACGTACTTCGTGTATATGTTTGACATCGGAAGGTAGATTTACATCAAAATGTCATTAATAGAACATGAATTAAATATTACAACTCGTAAGCAAACGTGTAAGCAGAAATCCTTTTCGTCTATGTTTAATCTAATTATACCGAGAAAACACGTGGATGGTCGAAGTTACGAGCTAGCGTTGGACGAATTCGCCTCGCCCCAGTGCAGCAGCATCCTCTCCCAGGAGCAGAACCTTTCATGGCAGATGTGGAGTCTTGGATCGGAGATGTTCCGCCGCCAGTGTCCGTCAGGGAAGTTGGCCTTCGCCGCCTGCCTCCGGTTGTACTCCAGGAAAGCCTTCGTCTTGGTCTGCAGCAGGCAAAACCTCTGAAGGTTCTCCGACAGTGCGTCGTGAACCTTCCACCACGTCGCATGCGCCGCGTCGCTCGCGAACCCCCAGAACATCTGCAGGTCCCAGTTGCAGTCGTAGTCCCGGTAGCACAGCCATGGCTTCAGCCCCAGGTAGTGCACCACGTAGAGCACCGGCGGGTCGGCGCCGTACAGGCTGTCCTTCCTCGCCTTCCTCTTCGCCGTGTCGCCCGCCCAGAAGTGCTTCAGGAAGTTGGTGTGCTTGGGTGTGCGGTGCCACCAGGTGAAGATCTCGTTCAGGTACCCCTGGTCGCCGCCGTTGTACGACGTGATCTCGTCGATGTGTTCCATCAGCAGCTGGAACGTGCAGTTGGAGGGCTCGATCACCATTACGCCCGAGTTGAAGAGGGTCGCGTTGTTCCCGATCGCGCTTATCTCCGGCATCGCGAAGAGGAAGTCGATGTTCCTGAGGACGAGCAGGTCGGCGTCGATGAAGATGATCTTGTCGTAGTCGGTGAGCTGCCAGAGGCGGAACTTGCTGTAGTTCCACTCGTTATAGGCGTCGCGCTTCGCCTTGGGGTTGCGAATCCTTTGGATCGTTCTCACCTTCCACCCTGCATCCTCGAGGCCGCTCCGCTCACGTTCGCTTATCGTTCCGTCGACCAGGATGATGAGATCCCTCACAGATCCTGCCAAACGAATGCTTTTGGCCGCTGCAATCGCGCCGCAGACGTACTGCTCTGCTGAGTGCAGGATCGTAGCGTACGCTTCTCGTCGCCCGACCTCCGTGTACATCCGAACTGTGCACATGAACAGCTTGTGAATCTTTGGGAGTTCAGTGACGGTAGGAATTTCATCAAACAGCTGACCTTGTGCTTCGAACGGGATGGCGAGCTCGCATGACCCGATCGGAAGGCGAAGCTTCTCCTGCAGCGCTGCGGTCTCGGGCTTGTACAGCCAAAGATTTCCTTGGTGCCTGGCGAGATCTCTGCAACCGAAGAGGTTCGGAACAGGGAGGCAATCGGTCACCAGTAGCACATGAACCTGCGACCGCCCTGCAGAAGCAGATGCCGCAAGCTTGGCTGCTGCGAGCTGCAGATGCAGCCTCGCGACATCCCTCGTCCAGCTCCCCGACCGGTCGCAGGGCAGCTTGGCGGCGATGAGATCGTATCTCGATCCCTTCTTGTCTTGGGGCTGAGGAAGATATGGACAACTAGGCACATCGTACTCTTCTTCCTCGTCGATCCACTCGGGATACAGAACCTTCCAGGTGATGCTTGGGTCGGCACAGTCGAGATGCACAGAAGAGACCTCTGCATGCGGAAGTGTTCGCCGCCAGAACTCGACCTCGGAGGAGTTAAAGTTCAGCAAGCCAATTCTGAGATCTCCTTCTTTCGCCTTCACATCTTCAAGAACACTCGACATCAGGCCCCATTCGACATCCAACTGCGAAATGTATCGAGGATCCGAGAGCGTCGTCTGCCACATCCGTGCAACATCTGCAAGCCGAGTCCTGCAATGCAGCAACTAAATATTTCGGGTCTTCCTCGACTAAAGCAGCGAACCATGCCCCAAGAAATCTGTACCTGGAACCTGGGCGAAGCTGCTGCTCCTTGGACATAATTGGCGAGAAAGCAAGCGTTAGAATCGTGCAACATGTAACGATGATCAACGCGAGTTTCAAAGACTCGAACTTGCAGTTTGAGCTCCTCTCAGAAAACAGGATCTTGCACTTGTCTACTCTGAAAACTTTCTGAGATTTTCTTTTGCCTGTGTCATCACTGAACCATATGTCGAATACCAGATTAGCTGAAGAGATTTGAAGGCACAGAAGACGATGATTGTTCGTAATGTAATTGCCAAAACAGCCATGTAAGAAGCAGAATGAAACGATCTTCCAGATCGGGCGACATACTACAGGAATCAGAAACTTACCAAGCATAATTCAGGAGACAACAAAGCATGGTCCTTTAAGGTGAGGTCGTCTCTTATTTATTCTCACTTATCTAGTGGCTGACTGATTGGTTGTGAAGATGAACATGGAGAAGAAGTAAATGCTGGAAGAATAGCTGATTCTATTAATGATGTCAAAGCTCTCAAGATAAACACATTATGCTGGACCAACTCTTACTCAAGAGCTGGTCTTTCTGGAGGGCTGTAACTATTTTCCGACACCGACGACCCATAAGAAATCCTATGTTAAATCAGTATCGGACCGAAGAAGGTCGATTAACAAGAAGGAATTCAAATTTCGGCAACAATTTTTATCAAAGGAAATCAGCAAGGATGTCTCAGATCTAAAAGGGCAGAAGAAGTAACGAAACAGAGGATTACCAGGTGATGCCAACACTTCTTTTGCTTGCATCAGACATGAGCAGAGGCAAGGTTTCAATCCTGCTTCTCGAGGAGTTTGGATATCCTCAGTGATCACAGTGCTTCCCTAGGCAATTTAGGTGCCGTGTTCGTGCTGGTACCGACATTTCTGCGTCTCCAACTACAATTTCTTGGCTAGTCGTTGAGCATCATTATCGAGACCAAGCATGCAGAATGGAGGACTTCAACAATAATTGCCTACAGACTAGTTTTTAAGCGACGCTCCCCGTAAGAGACTGCAGACTGTAAGGATGCTACAGTCTTCGTAGAATGTAAAATAGCTAGCCGACCAGGATGAACAAGAAGCTTGGTGGAATGATGGAGACGGAGAAAAGGAGAGCCTTTTCCGGCAACAGAAAAGACAGAAAAGGTTGTCTTCTTGCATCAGATTCCACTACCTCCTGAATCGGTGTCTTGATGCCAGTAGCACAGCAAAAACATGCCTATAAGATTGTTCCGAGTCCCCAAGAAATCTAGAGTAATTTATCATCCAAAGGGAAGTAAGTAATTAAAGTTCTTCAGAAGGATTCATCTCTCAAAAAAGTTCATTTTTTTATGGAGAGAAAAAGGCCCCGAAGTACTCTTTCAGGACCAGTTGCTTTTGTTCCATTCACCTTTTCCCCCCCTTTTCTTCGCTCATCTCTTTTAGCTCTACGGAGACGTGGGCGATTTCCGGCTTCTTAATCTCTGCTAATTTGAGGACCATGTTGAACTTTGACACAATCACAGCTCTGAGACAGAGAGCTCGAAGAATTGAATGGTACAGAGAAGAAGGAAGAAGAATGGAGCAGAAATAATAGGAAGATCAAGGAACCAAACTTGACACGGAAACGAAATGTTACGAGCTGAAATCGAGGGAGTTCACAGAAGAGTAGAACTTACTCCATTGCAGACGACCGGTGCCGAGCTTCGGCGGAACCAGGAGATGCAACGACGAGCCCTTTCATGACCATCGACTCGCACTACGGGAAGGCTTCATCTGGCATTTATCAGGCAGCATAAGAACCGATCTCACGTCAGTGGGTAGACAAACCATGGATAGCAAGCATCAAAGACAAGAAAGAACCACGAGTAGTACGTCGGACATGGATTCCAATAGCTAGAACGTGGAACAGCGTGGAAAGCACATCTCGGCCTGCAAACAGTTGCAGCAAGGCACGTCGAACTTGATTCTTCTCAGACGCTCATGTCACAGAAGAACCGGTCCAACAATTCCATCAAATCCAGAGTAGCCAACGACAACAAACCAAGAACCAAGAAACCGAAGAAAAGAGGAGAACTCTTCTCCACCCGAGTCGGTAGGAAGAGGAGGAGAAGCCGAGTGGCAGAATTGAGTGAGCATGGCCACTGCTGGAATCTGGTGCCCTTTTTATGGCTGTCCTATTACCGCACTTGGTTCTGACAGGTAAATCTTTCAGGACGCTGGTTCCTAAGAAAGCCGGGGAATGTTTCACCTTCTACAGGAATTCGGAGGCTGGCTGGCTGGCTTCATATGGAAGGAGGACAGCAAGGGAAACCAAATCACTTGTGGTATTCACCATTCAGCTCCATTTTTAACCCTGGAATCTGATTGTGCTGGTAAAATGTTCTTTTCAGCTGCCTTCTTCTCACTCTACTGATCAGATACCTACAAATATGTGAAACAACTATATTTTTACATACAGCAACAATCTCATTCTATTTACAATCAAGAAGAACAGTCAGAGAATTTACTTGGATTTTCATGTGCTACTGAGCTTAATTACAAACAAATGTATCTTCATAATTAAAAGAAATGCTACATTTACTATGCCAGTAGAGTGTCTCTAATATCAGAATTCATTAGATTTGATCAAAATCCTCATCAGATTGTGTGAGGTGTGCTGAAGAATGGAATCTTCCCTTTTTCTGGATAACAGGAAATGTTCAGGTTCATGTTTCTGCTTTGAGCAAAAACAGAATCTTGAGGTGGATGTTGTGCTCCATATTGAATGGAATTTTTGGACTGAGAGGAGAGAATGAGTGTGCTACATTGGATTGAACTAGAATTTGGTAGTCCATCACTGGATGACTGGTTGTCAAGCTACATTTGGTTGGATGGCGCTTTCGAGTTGCAGCAAGCAGGGGGAAGAGATAACAATATGGACATGGGCTGTGTATGCTCATGGAAAAGATGACATAACTGCAGGTCTCACTCTCACGGGAGTGCAAGAGTCCATCAAAGAAACTCACATGCCACATTCTTTAATGCAACAAGGTAAATTTTCTTAGATCTGTTCTATCTGGTCTTACTTTTCAGCTTAAGCTGTCAGATACACACACTGATTGACAACAGGGGCTGTTCAGTATCATGTAGATCACAAAACTGTGCCAAAAAGATCCATTAAATTCAGAAAAAAAAAAGGTTTCTCTATCTTCACAACAAAAAAGCAATTTTTTTTCATTAAATTTCGTAAGGTTAGGAATTAAAAGAGGAAGACATCTGACAAGACAAAACAAGAATCTTTTCTCACACTCTTCAAAAAGCAGCAGAGAACACATGGTGTGCCAGAATACAGCTGAAAAGATAAACTAGTAAGACCATTTCCTTGGTGTAAAAGGTCCCTTCAAGTTAAAATTTGAAAAAGCCTTTTCTTTTATATATCTATATATATATATATATATATATATATAGAGAGAGAGAGAGAGAGAGAGAGAGAGAGAGAGAGAGAATATGATTCAGGAGACACAATTAATTAATTATTTCCTTGGTGTAAAATGTCCCCTCCCTGAATGAAAGGGCATTTTAGATAAGAACAGAAGGGTCAAGAAATGGAACTGGATCTACTTTGAATGCAGCTGCTTCTCTCTCAATAAGACCCCCTTGTCTCGTCTTTTTCTATTTGTACACAGAGAGAGAGAGAGAGAGAGAGAGAGAGAGAGAAAGAGAGGAAGAACACATTTTTTTATGAATTCATTGAATCAGCACTTGAATGAGGCACAAAAGTAGAGAAGCTTATGCTTTGGTGGTAAACTTTTCTCCCCAAGAACATAGTTCTCATGAATTTCCATATTTCTCCTCTTTGTATTACTACTAATGTTAATTCTCTCATCTCTATCGTATCATTAGTACACACACACACATATATATATATATATATATATATATATATATATATATATATATATATATATCATCTTAAACAAAACTTTTCTCATTTTATTTTCGATCCGAGTTATGCGCAATTATCAATGGATTCAATGTTGTCTACCACTAAACTCTTCCCACAAGAAGCCAAAACCGATTCAACATCTGGAGCAGCAATCAAATTACTCCATTGCACTGTTCGGAAGATGCAGGACCCTCTAGCAATCTGGACACCGATTGCGTGACCGACAGATGGAGACGGTGAGAGAGAGAGAGGAATTTAACGATCCAGCAAAAGCTAAGGACAGCGAAGCAGCGCTTGCTCTACAGTGGTTCTGATCTCAGTCCTTATCCACTCATCGAGCACTCCTGCAAAGATTTGCTATCACCTGTAACTCGTGCTTAGCCACGGAGGAGGAGAGAAAGGAATGGCACATCCGAATATAATATTTCGATCAAAGTCTTTACCAACTAAACTAATTAATAACTTCGAGTTCGTCATGTAACTCGATATATTTCGTTATCATGTTACTATCAAATTAAAAGGAATATTTTTTTATGATCAACTCGAGTGGGATGATTTTTTCTTTCTTTTACCAACAACAGCACTATGGTATTTAATTATGGCAGCCCACCCAATGAGGTAGATGTGATTTAAGACAGATATAGTGGCAATCGAAAATGACAAGCCATGTCGGCTGCATGATATTAAATATAAATGTTTATCGTATTTATTATGGCAGGTGAAAACTTAGCTTAACTCAAGGAGACAATAATGTGACCTCAGTTGCTCTCATAGGCTCGAACCCCATCTTTTACCTCATTTGGATCCATCCAAGTACAGTTGTGCCGTGGGACCCACTACCACCTGTACGTCGGTCGAGATTTCGGTGGCACTGTAGAGTGTATATATATATATATATATATATAATATTTTTATTTTCGATCTACTTGTTGTCTTACCCACTCGTTTACAACGAAAGGGAGTGAGGACCACGGAGGATGTTACTTGTGTGGGCCCCGTGTTGCCCTCCAATCACCACAAGATAAGATAAGAAGAAAAGAAAGTCGATGATGCTGATAGGAAGAAAAGAAGTCTGACGTTACATCTTGTATCATTTATTGTCTTGTAATGCACTAAATAAATAAGAGAGGTGTTGTAAATTTTTTTTTTTTTGGGTGATTTTCCTGAAAACTCTTTGTTGTTTTTTTTTTTCCCGAAAGTATTGTAGTTTTTTTTTTATTTGATTTTTTTTCTCTCTAATATCCTAAATATATCTCATTATTGCTCGTCTGTCTGTCGCTTCTGTATGGTCTCCTTTGTCTCATCGCTTTTGTTCCATCGTAAGGTCTTAGTCTTATAATGAAGTTTTTGTCTCAATACATATTACATATACATTCGTCACCCTTATCACCCCTCCTTCTATCATTGTTTGACCATTGTCTATAATACTCATAATCTCATATTTTATTTGTTGTTACTTTCATCCTTTTTGGGAGGTTCTCATATTATTATTTTTCTTATATTATCATCGGGCAATGGTAAGACTGAGAGAGTTCCATAAAGGTGACATAAATATTTAAGGTATTAGAAAAAAATACCACTAAATAAGAAAACTAAGAATTGCTAACACCTTCCAAAAAAAATAAACTAAAAAGAGAGGTTTTTCATAGAAATCGCTCGCTCTTTTTATTAATCTTTCTTTCCCATGATGCTTTTATTTATTTATTTTTCTTCCCTTCCATCCAAAGTATTTTTCTTCTTTTAAGATGCCAAGTGAGTGCACAACAAATTGGGTAGGAGAACAAATCAAGGTTTTCAATTTCTTCCCAACTAATGCTATATTTGTTTTACATATCAAGAAATAAAAGTTTATGTTCTTATGAAAGTTTAAGTTCTTATAGGTATTTTCATAAGTTGCGTAAAGTTTTTTTTATTTTCCATCTCGGTTTTTTTTTATGGGTTTTAGATATTATATTAATAATATTTTACACTATTATGTGAGAAAAGAACTCTTTGTAATACCTAAAAATTAACTCGATGTTATTGGACAAAGCAATTACGAACATGATTTGGATACACAATTTTCAATTTGAAGCATCCAATTCAAATATAATTATCCAACTTTCTCTCATGCATGGGTGCCAAAGGGTTAAGGTATTCAGCTTCTAAAGTCTCAAACTTCTTTCTACTACAAATTGAGTAATAATGGTGCAAGCTCGATCATGGAAGATGTCGGATGGACCAACATTTCAATCCTTGGTATTTAGGAGGAGAAGACAAGATCAAATCAATGCTTGTCATTCCCAATTGTATTCTCATGATCTGATAACCTAATAGAGTTATCCGACACCTGCATGTGGCATGACATGTCAAATAGCCAACGGATAACGATTGTCATGTCACTCTACGGGCAGAATCAAAGTAATTATTGAATTATTTTACAAAGAATAAATGGTAAAAATGAGATTTTCAGTTAGAATTTTTATCTAGAATCGTTAAGGATTCAATATCTCATCGATTAAATTTTTTATCATCTAAAATATTAGTTTTGAGAGGAAAATAATGACGTGATCAATATCTCAATATCATATGATCGACACCTAAGTGATTGGCAACCAATACCTCGGTGTTAGGCGATCGACACCTCGATACCATATGGTTTCTAATCGAGTCTCGCTCTAATCGGATTCTCCTAAAGAACTCTTTTTCTCTCAATCCGAATGACTCTGGTCGGAGATTTGTTTGAGCAAGAACAAATGAAACATTTCTCTCGTGACACTGAGAGTGAATGATCCTCTATCAATACTCGATAATCCTCGTAAGGTTAGCTATCACTCTCGATGACCGGTTGTGCTAGATTTGGAACCTCCAAACCTATAAATTCGGTATCAAAGAGTGGAGTACTCATACAGGACATCCTTGGTGTCTCAAGTCTAAGGATCACATACACCATTGAGACTATGAAATAGCTGTCTGATAATAAGACATCATCAACCATCCAGCATTGCGTAAGCGGATTAATCAGTGAAGTCATTCTCCAATGAGCACATATATTGTATCCCTAGTGTCCCCATATGGATAAGTATACAACATATCAATCTGTCCGGTTATCTCGATGTCCCTCTCGAGTAACCTATGATTGGGATTATTTATGATATATTTTTAAAGACGAATCAGTCTCGTTATCTTGATCTCATCACGATCTGATTCTCATTACACAAATCAATGGACATCACAATATATTCGAGCAACAAACAATATAAAGTAATAAAATATCAAAATATAATAATAAAAAAAATTACATGTCAAGTCACATGTGTCATCACTCACGTGTTTGGTTTGCAGGGCGCCTATGACTAGCAGATTGATACCTCGATGCTATAGGTATGACATCTCGATTTTTCATCCTCAAGATCTTTGTAATATATGACTGATATAGTATCATCTCTCACATGTCATGTGTATCACATGGTTTTCGGATTCAACATAACACAATTCCACATAGTTTAGGGAATACATGGAACTATTCTTGATATCAATGTAAGTGCAAGCATAATAGCCACAAAATCACACTATAAAAAGCTCCATCACATATGTTCACAAACATTAGAGTAAAAAAACTCAATTTCTTATTTTGGTTTCGGTATTCTTATTTTTCTGTCTATACTTTACCTCTCGAACTTAAGCGGATTTTATCGAGCATGCTTCCGATATAATTTTGTAGAGTTAGTCACTTTGGGAATTCGACTATTTTCAAAGCCAACAAGAGAAACAACAATATAGAGTTTTGGTTGGTTTCGAGTTAGGTCTGATAAGTATTAACCTAATATACGGAGGTATATCAAACATCGAGGACTAGAAACTTGAATTGATAAACTAATAAAAATTACTTGATAAATTATCATAATAAAACCTAGTAAAATAATATCCGCACTTGAACCATTGATATTGACTCGATTCAGCTCCCATAATTTGATTCGACATTATTAACCTATTAACTTAGAACCAATCACCTAAAATACTTTAACATGAGATATTAATTTTAGACTTATCTAATCATATAAAATAATTCAATTCTTTTTCACGTCCGACCTATGAGTAAACCAAAGTGACCGGTGTTATCCGTCGATCGATGATCAAAAGTATCATTCCCACAATATCGTAGAGAATAAGTTGGTGGAATGGATTTGGAATTCACCTCTAAATGGCATATGCAAGTTATGCATATTATTATGGTATCTCATTGATGATGAACTGTTTACCACCAATTGTCAATCATTTTGTGTGAATAGGGGTCATTAATGTTGGATATGATGTCAAGTAAATATGATCCCAAGGGCTCCTTAGGAGGCCCATCTTTTTCCAGACTAATAATCTTTAATTAAGAAAATAAATACAGAAGAAGAACCCTAAACTACCTAATGGAAATAGATGAAAGAAGTCAACACTAGAAATTATTTGACAAAAAGGTGCAAACAAAGAGACGATTAGATATAAGTAGTTTATTGTACCCAACTGGTAAACAAGGATGATGTCCATGGCAGAATTATGGATCAAATAATTGTGGTATCTACAGTCTATGTTTTGTATTAACATGCAGTACCAAATGGATTCATGAGAGTTTTGTTGGAATTGGGGTTACCATTGTTGGGTTGACCAATAGAGAAACAGAGATCAATAATGGAGTGCAGAAATAGGAATGAAAAGAGAAGGGAAACAAGTACTACTTATATCTCTAAAATCTCCTAATTGACCAAAGAGGAACATTTGATTTGATGAGATAATAATTGACTCGATAAGTCAAAAACATTGATAGAAATAACTAAGGTCAACTTAAACCTCCTACCATGCGTAGCAACAATAGATATAATTGATTGTCATAGTCATTCTCATTTAAAACTTAATGATATCATCAAAGCTTATAAGATAATTTAGAATCAAATAGTAGAATTATGAGTTGGGACAATTCTTTTCATCTTAAATCTCTCACTGTGGCAATAATCATAATATATATTTTTTTTTTTATTTTATAAAGAATAAGGATTCACGTATGTTGTGATGGACTTTCAAAATCTTTAATGACTAAACTAGTTGATACCTTATATATGTTGCACATAAGTATTATGTTATCTCTCTTTTGTGTTAGAATTTTAGGAGGAACATAAACCACACATATCATAAAAAATGAAAAAAGTTCTTGTAGTGACTGAAGATCATATTATTAAGAAAAAAAAAATACTTTTCACTTTTTATAGGATGGTGCCTCCATAATTCAACTTTTACTTTTGAACCATTTGAAATTGAACGGATTTAATTAAATCTCATTCCCCTCGTCTTCTCTTCCATCTCATCCCTCTTGGCCTTTGCCTCCCTCCTCTCCTCTCCCCCCTATGCCTCCCTCTTCCTCCTCCACCTCTGTCTCCTCTTTATCCTTAGCTTTCTCCTCCACATTCTCTTCCTCCTCCGCCTCTTATGTAGTAACCTCTCCTTGACAATAATCAATAATACTGTGAACTTATAAGTCATCTAAAATTTACTTCCACTCGTGAGCAACCCATCTAAAATTTATGATAAATGATAATTGTAACATTGCAAGATCTCTTATAAGTTCATATTCAAAATTATTATTATTATTATTATTTTTTATTTCCTATGTAGAGTTTTAAAGCAAAGGATCATTTAGAGAAGAGTGGCAGTATGAATCATGTACCTACCTCTTCTAGTCAGGGGGTATGTCTGAAGGCATCGAAAATAATTCACCAAATTGTTCAGTCTATGATGAAACATAATAGATAGAAGGCACTCTTAATTCAAACATGACACCTATTAGCTATGCTAACCAACAAGATATCTAATCTTAAATTATTACAGAAAATAAGATGCTTGTTATATAATCCACGAAACCACCTATTTGGGCAATGTACCTTATCTAAAATATTGACACCAAGTACATCTCATGTCATATCATAAAAAAAAAAGATACTCTATGCTTAATGTATGAGGAAAAAAAATGAATATAAAAAAATGACATGAGAGATCTGTAATGAAACTAAATGTTTAATGCATCAGAGTAACAAAAAAAAATCCAAAATACCTGATTACTTAGAGACAATTTAGAGAAATTAAGAATTAAAATGCACGTAAACTAGATACTAATAAAAACGACAAGCAAGAGAATCAAGAGTTCAAGAAAACCTAATCACTTGAAAATATGAGGTCGGGACACAAGAATACTGGCCATTTAACATAGGCTTAAGAATCAAATACATCAAGACTCAATAAACTATCACTTAAGAAAATATAGTAACAACTACAAGTAGTCGGATACCACGCCTATATATATTTTACATGAATTATTAAAGAATTCAAGTGAGCGTATCATGCATCACTAATTTGGTGATAGAAAATGAACTCGAGCAAGCACATATTCTTTACCAGCAACCCATACGCCAGTTTGTGACCATTGAATATCTTCCCAATCCAGATTATCCTCCAATACCTGCAAGATAGAAACATTAGCTAGCTTGCATACTCATCCTACACGCCAATAAATTTTCTATCACCACAGACGTGAATGGTGAACTCACACCATCTAAATTGTAAGGATCAATCATAAATCCACTACAAAATGCATAACTAATCAAAGTGAAAAAAAAGGGGGAAAAAAAAGTGTTTTTCAACTGTAGTTGAAAGATCGACCTGATCTCAGAAGATGGAATGCAATTTCTCGAATATCAACTCAATCAGGTACCGTAGATGTTAAGAACTAAATTAATGCCTCCCTAACTAATTTGAGACAGAAAGGACCTTTTGCTCAGAAAGTCCATCAATCATAAATTAGAAAAGTATCTTGAATCTATCTACCACTTGTCTTAGGAAATAAAGAATCAACTGCAAACCTCAAGATGTTCCACTGGTAAGGGGATTCCAGAGGATCGCATAAGCTGCTCAGGTAAAGCTCTTTTACAGCACGACCACCGAAAAACATCAGTGATGCTCTCACGTTCTGTGGAGTTTCTGTCCCCATTTTGGACATGTGAACCATGGTTTTGTAGTTTCTCATGCTCTGACTCCATCGCTTGATATGAAGTCAACATAACAGCTTTCTCACCATTGAAACAGAGCTCGTATCTGCCAGAAGACAGTCAAGAAACAATAAAACAACTCATACAAACTTGGGAGATCTTATTAAGTGACAAGCATTGATGCTCATAGA
Source organism: Musa acuminata AAA Group (assembly GCF_036884655.1). Classification (NCBI taxonomy): domain Eukaryota; kingdom Viridiplantae; phylum Streptophyta; class Magnoliopsida; order Zingiberales; family Musaceae; genus Musa; species Musa acuminata. The sequence continues at coordinate 75,621 of NW_027021356.1, read as the reverse complement.
TAAAGAATTTGTACTATATAAACATCAAAGCCAAACATGTCATCTGTGTACACAAAACTGTAACCGAGACCATTGCAGGAAAACCAATAAATAACATTATCAGTGAGGACTCAGATTTCTAATGCATGACTAAGAGCATCCATGCAAATTAGGACATTGACCAGAGGTCAAACATTGATATGATCAGCTCTATAATAAGAATCTCAGACTTGCTTATTTAAAGATGGAAGCAAAATTCATAACAAAATCATTGACCAAGATAATGTTCTACATTGCTTCACAAAACTAGAGAAGAATATTGGATATTAAGCCTTATGTTCAAACACCACAACAGAAACCAAGTATTTTTGTTATTTTTTTATTGGATATCAAACTGTGAAAGCAAACAAGCCATGGCAGTCACTTCATAAAAAGGACCAAAAAATAAGATTAAGGCTATGTATGATAGGTACAACATAAAACCTGTAAGAACAAACCACGATGAAGTGTAAATAAATCAAACATATTTGCATACCATATGTTAGATACATCTCTAACATGATGTTTATCTAACTAACAAAATCCATAGACTACAATAATATATGTACGATTGTCCAACAGACCAACATAAAAAGGTGCAAGTAGCAATTGCATATACATAAAGCTTCCCAAGATATAAATGTGCATCTAAAAGGATGGTCATTATAAATGATCATCTGTTGACACAACTAAATAGTATTTATTTAACAACCTAGTAGTAACTAGCAGATGCAATTTCCACTGTCATCTGCTACATCCAGGTACCATCTTAGGAAGCACTAACTAGCCATCTTGTTATAAATCTATCGGTGGATTAACAATACTAACAACCTCATATCAAATTTGATAGCTTCATAGACAATTGTTAAACACTAAGTAAATGATTAAGACATGATGACTGCTAAACAATATTATAGCATATAACAGTTAAAACTGTAGGAGTTCTTCAAAGAATTATGTATAGAGAAGAAATAACTGAAACACGCTATACCTAAATCTGGAATTCAGACATGTGATACAAGATTACCGTTGAATTTCAGATGAGATAGAAAGATAGCTTACTGCCTCTATCACTAGCCAACTCCATGACTTCCAAAGTGTAGAGCATATGCTAAAATCAATCCTTAACTTCAACAATTTCTTGTGTTATTGTATTTATTAAACTTACATGGTAAATTGGCTTTTCTTCCATGGGAAATATTTTTTCAGCTGCGCAACCCCTTACAGAGAAACAAAACTTGAAGAAACAAACTATATTCAACAAATGGGATATGCAGATGGAACTTTCTTTTGTTTATTCTTCAGTTTTATTAGACTTGATTCACAGGTTGGATGTTTATTTCTATGCTTGTTAGTTTACAATGGAGAAGAGAGACCAAGGAAAACTTTTTATTTTTCAATCTCAATACTTCTTTGTATTGTTCTGTGCACTGTCCTTGCTTTGTATTGCTTTGTAGATAAACAAAGTGTCCAACTCATTTGGTTAAAAAACTTCTAAAACTCCTAAAGCAATAAGACTTTCTAATTAATGAGTAAATAAAATTATTATTATATAATAGTTTTACTTACAGTTCTATAATACTATCAAGACAATAGCTTTTAATTGTTGTTAGAGTTTATGCTCCTGTAATTGGACTAGATGATCAAATCAAAATCGAATTCTAGAAAAACATTCACAAAATTATTCAAGAAATATAATCAAATGCAAACTTATAATTGAAGGGGATTTGAATGATCATACAAGAAAAGAACATAGTGAATACAGTAGGAGTTTATGGGGGCTTGGATTTGAAGAGAAGATCAAAGAGAGAGAATAAGTTTAAATTTTTCTACATTCTTCGGAAAAAAGATACACATTTGATTACTTGTATAAGTGGACATAATTATAGTTAAATAGATTTATTTCATATTCAAAAGGTAGATAGCATTACATGTAATGCCTGTAAAGTTATCCCCGATGAAAGCTTAATGTAACAAAATTTTGTGAATTAGAAAATAAGGAAAACATTTAAAGTTGTGTTGATTATAGGAGAACTAAAATAATGATTCACTTTTTAAAAACTCTGGAAAAGGGTAAATGAAATTAGAGTACAATGTGAAATAGGTATTTCCAAAAAATTAAATATGGTTATATGCTCGAAAGTTTATCATATAAGCTATTTGTTTATTAAGACAATTAACAAAAAATAGAAAAAGAAAATTTTGCATACAATTTTTATTGAACAAGCCTATGATAGATGGATTTTGAAAAAGGTATAGGTACTAATTTTATTGATATCCTAAAAGATATGTATAATAAAACAGTCACCAGTGTCAAAATTATAAATTAATGCATCAAGTTTCTTATATATTAAGGATCGATTTGAAGTCCTCATCCCTTTTTATAATGGAAGAAATTACTAGCATTACATATAGGATAGACACCACATAATATATGTTCTTTATTTATGATATTGTTTTGATTGATAAGTGTTCAAGTGAAACCAATTCTGAACATATACAGACAAACCTTAGGGACTAAAAGTACACTACGTACTGCTGCTGTTGTTTACTGAAGTGACACTCCAAAAATTGTGACAGATTGATAAACAACACAAAGGACATGACTTATCCTTCATGTTATCACTGATGTGATTCCAGAACAATCAACTGAAGAAAAACATCGGAGCAAGTTCAAGTTGGCTGTGGGCCCTTGCTTATTTTCTACTCTCTTTTTTTTCAATTGGAAATCCGCATTCCTCTCTGCTTTTAACACTATTTCAATTATTCTTTGCTCCAAGACATTCCCCACCTTATATCCCAATGTTTCAATATATTACAGTTTCCTAGCTGACAACCTTCCACTGTACCTCTGAATAGAAAGCATGCACAATGATCTTCTTCCTTGGAATGTTAGACGATTGAAAATGACAGTTAGGTACATAAGGGATACTCAGCAAGAAGCTAATAACTTATGCGTGCCAATCCCATCTTTCTGAATTCTATCTCAGAACTTCCTCATCAAAATTACATTGTTCTACTCAAACCAGTTGACTCGGCATTTTCATTCTCCATACAACAAGCAATGCAAAGACCTTGCACAACTTCATGAATACCTGAACTCATCAGTTTCTACAGAAAGCATCCTATTTTGGTTCTATGGTAACAACAAAAACAAATTTTAAAAGAAATTCACTGGCAAACCTTTCTACACTCCTCTCCTTTCTAATATCCATGCTTTTACCTCACACCTCGTTGGACCAGTCCGTTGCCTCCCAATTTGAGCCCACAACTCATCCTGAGCCTTTCAAAAAGTTCTCTCAAAGCTATATAGGCACCAAGGGATCATATTTCCCTTTTAGATTATCTTAGTAAAGCTAAAGTTCTCTCATATCAAACAGCAGTTGACATAAAAGACAGTGCCGGTGCATTTGTTGTGATAACTTCAGTTAAATCACTTGACAATCTGGTGAGTTTTTTAACCACCAGGTATCATCTACTCCTCTTGTGTATAACTTATAAGCACTTGGTAGTCTGGAACATCTACCTAGCATCCTGGTCATTCTAAATCTCCACGAAGGACAACTTACCTCCTGATTCCTAATTCCTAAAGTTATACCTTATGTTAAAGTACTTCAGATTGTTGCCTCCCTAGAACTGCTTGTTTGCCAGCATCAACATCATTTCTGGTAGCTAACTAAAAGATGCTACAACTAAAGACTAGGCAGTTTCATAACAGAGAAATATTTCATGATAGTATACAAAGACTTAGTACTGATCCTAACCAACAAAGAAAAAAAATGAGGATCGGCATCATCTTACAAGTTTCATGTCTGACAGAAGATAGAAATATATCCCCAATAAGAATTTGTCCTAGCTGAGAGGAACATATAGCAACAAACAAGGCAGCATCTAAAATAAGCATTATTCAAAATGAACATACCTTCGGAAATGTGTCTCTAAATATAGAACTTCACCCTTCTTTAGTCGTGCTGAAGTAAAAAGAGGCTTTTTCAGGCCCTTATCAGCAACAACGTTAATGGTGTATTTCAGCCTGAAGCAATTAGCATGATTTATAAGTCATTCCACTCAATAAACTAAGCTAATCAACGCTGCATCATGCACTTCAGAAATCAGAAAATTAATTAATAGTGCACCCTGCTATAAAAGCATAGTGAATCAATACCATTACACGAAAAGAAGCAGAAACTTGATACAGACTCAATCAACAATGCACACAGGAAATTCTGTATCCATTGGGGCCCATCAATTTACAGCAAAAGAAAAACAGAATGACTCCAATGAAAATATAGTATAAACTAGAACCCAGAAGCACTAACACATGTTTGAATCTCAGATTTCACAAGATTCACTACAGACGTGAGAGGAAATGCATAAATCTCGTGTCACTGAAATGCTACAAATGGAGAGGCTACTCTCATAACTTGAACCTTAGTCACCTATGGCAAAACACAGTGGCAACACCAGCCTGGAAATGACCAAGGGATGGCACAAATTCCTCCCCCACATATATCTTGTGAAGGTTAAATTCAGATCAGTATGAACAGCTATTAACAATGCAATATAAACAAAGACATACCTCTAGGTAATAAGAGCGCCAATAATAACAAGTAGGTGAAGAAAATGATGCGTTTGAAGAATATCAACTGATAAACAATCAAATCAGCAGGATATGACCAAGGCTTCAAATGCCAATTGGATCACAAAATACTGACCAATATTTACTGGTTTATCCAAGGACCAAATGAGATCGCATAGGTCAATACCAATCAGAATTTGGTTTTTCTATTATTTTTCAGTGATATGGCATGGTATAGGCCAGTCATTTGATATATCATTAACACACCAATACGATTGATATGCAAATTTTTGGACAAGATTAATTGATTATGGTTCTTCCAGCAAATAAAATCCATTTGAACTGAAAGGAATGGATAATCAGACAATGTCTACTACTATGTAATTACAATAGTGTGCAAACTTATACTTTATTATTACTAGATAAATTAAACAATCTATCTGACAGTAACAAACAGCAGATAGTTCTAACTCTTAAAAGCAAGTTTACGGTTAAAGTGTATGTTTTTACTTTTTTTAACAAATTAAGTACCATATACTTAAATTCATATTTTTGAATGATTATATGACATTAACATATAGTTGTCATATGCTTATTCTTTTGCATCAACATTTCAACATAGTATAAAGTATATAGTCCATATACACAAATACTAAGTAATGCACCATCCCGTAGACATCTTTCAAGACAAACTTGATGAAAGATCACAACTTTTGCCTCAATTTGGATAATGTATAGAAGCTACAAACATTTGTTCATATGCATCAAATATATATAGATACAAATATCTAAGTACATGGTGATACAAATATCTAAGTACATGATGCCCCACATGTGAAAATACAATTACCATGGCTCATTGCAGAGATTGTATTGAATTGTAACTTCACGAACAAATCTTTGATGCCGCAAAGCATTCTGCAAAATAAAAAAAATCAAGAACCTTTTATCATCGAAAAACAAGAGAATCAAGAAAAAACAAGGTTTCAAAACAGGTCAATACTGTTTTCAATAATGTGTTGGACAGGCACAGCAGCAACATGCTGAGTATATTGATCTATACCACACGATATATATATATATATATATATATATATATATATATATATATATATATATATATATATATATATATATATATATATATATATATAATACCGAGCTATATAATCCAGTACCAATCCTTACTCAGACTAGAAAATACCAGTCCGTACATACTAGTTCGATCAATATTTGAAGCCATGAGCAGAATAAATCTTTCAGAAACCTTCAGATAATTCAATGAGGGGATCATCAATCTCATAATCTCTACATAGTGGAATAATATCAGAAACTTTAGGTAGTGCAATACATATGTGAATGAACAAGAGGCAACTAGACAAGACAGAACATTGCAAGCACCACAAATAAGAATAAAACGAAACAATGAAGTACCAAAATTAGAAAACAGGTGAAGTCACATTTGAGTTAATAATACTCATCAAGAATCAACTTCATTCAGTTATCAACATCAATCTTTTAAATAGTGGCGTCTGCAGGTCCACATACTTCTTAACATTAAAGCATTAAAAGATAACAACAATGTCAGAACTTTTTAGTCCAAAACAGCAGACATCTGTCAATAGTAATGGTTTACTTAATCAACCATGTTCAGGTTAAGTTTTAGTAGTAGCATCAAATTTACCGAAGCTGCAGCCCTGGTTGTCATTGTTCGTTCAACTGATACGGGAGCAAGAGTTGGCTCTACTGCTGATGTATGTGTAAGACGAGGCTCCAGATCAATCGTACCACCACCCTTCTGTCATTGAAGATAATCATGCATTTCAAATTTGAGATATATTCAGAAGAAAAACGCACACTAACAGTTCATTCCAGTAAATGTAAAAGAAAGTGAAAGCAGACAAAAGAGAGTAGTGAAATCATGGATGATTTTAGACATTAAATCTCTAGAGCTTATATTCTAGAACAAGACTAATAGCAACAATGACATTGTCAGTAGAACATGAACCAAGTGTAATCGAAGTTGGAAATAGTATATACCTTCACAATGCAGCATCGTTCAACTCGAAAACTACAATCGATTCCTGCCCCCCAAGCCCGTGAACGAACATTGTTTCTCAAAGTTGAAGTATAGCCTATACAAAGAAAAGAAATAAAAAACACAAAAAAATATGTGGGAGCATAGAATAGTGTAATCAGCAAACCATAATACAATAAATAAAGCCACAACTATTAAGTAAATTTCAAAAATAGTAATTTTAATCTGATAACAAAACTAGCTTATTCATACAAACAAGCGTTTACCACCAATCTAGTAATGAAATAGTAAAGCAGGTATTAGAGTGATATTGGTAGGAAATAATTATGAGTAGCACTAAACAGAAAAAAGCAGGCAACATAAGTAGGCAAAACATAATGAAATAGTTCTAGAGAGGCATGATAATGAAATAAATACAAGTAGCCATAAGGATAAAAAAATGTGCAAAAAAAAATGAATATTAACAATTCTATTCCAACTTCAGTTTGGAAAGTTATCCATAGATTTAGAACAGCAGAAACTACTTCTAGACCTAATGTACCATTCAGACTGAAACCAATATATGGATTTTGGAGATATTTCTTGCAGCATCAGATACAATGAAAAAACAATAGGAGGATATAACCCGACTAAATGACAGGGAAACTAAGAGCATCTAAATCAGACAGTACTATGACCAACAACAATGCAAAAAGTTCAGTAAATGGACTTACAATCTTCAGATGGCAAAACTCGAATTGTAGCCCGTAACTCTTGAATAGAGGATGGTGGTCGCGACGATGTTGGGGAGATATAACCAGTGTGCATTAAAACTGGCCAATAAGATCTGTATTTAAAACATCACGAAGAAAAAAAAAAGCCAAATAAACATAACAGAATAATATAGATACCAGCAACTAGATCTGAATCATTTGTGTATATATCTGTTCCCCATAACTGAGCACCTTTTACCTGCACAGGGTTGGAAACTTGTTAACAATGCACATTGAAACAATGTGCATTGAATAGGGACATATGACCACCTAGTCACGGCAGATAACATACTCAACTTGTCAGAAAAATATATGCATATATATATGAACCAAAAGGCTAGTTTACAATGATGACCAATCATATATGGAACTTATAGAAGCACTATATTGAAAATGAAATATAAAGCAAATGATGGATTCCGTAAAGAACCAACACTGAGGGAACATTACATGTTTTACTAGTAAAAATAAGCATACTTTGCTTTACCTCCTTTTTTATAAATATTATTCAAACACTTTACAATTCTATGATTACCACTCAAAGGAATACAGCAACATGGTTGCACACAAACAATTTTCTGGTTAAGAAGTAATGCAGGTTTGTGATCTTACCATGTAAGTCAACTTGGCTTATAGCCAAACTCATTATTTAAGAGTTTTCTATTCAGATAACATTTGGAAAATTTTCAATCGCTGACTTCGATGATTACCTAAGTGGTCATATGGTGCCATAACCATAGTTGTGTTCATGTTCAAGAGTGTCAGTCAAGCTTTAACGAGTCATTTATTCACCCGAAACGGGAGATCTAGATATCTTTAATGGTAAATGATGGCTGCATCTTTTTATGAGGTTGTGCCTTTGAATAGCAGGAACCAGTCTTGAATGTCTATATTTGTGTGTATATATGTATATGAAAAATACATAGTAGAGGGAACATGTACTCGAAGTATGATCACAATTTGTACAAGAGTTTAAAAGAAGTAACAAGATATAAACTGGTGGCTTGGTGCTCCTTTTCTGTTTCATCCTCTTTCTATGGTCTTCCTCTGCTCCCAGCAGCATACCTCATATTGCATATTATTATCTTCCTACTAACCTGCTATATATTCTCAAGTATTCCATTGCTTTTTAGCATTGATGGATTTTTCTATCACAGAATATTAGTTCTCTTAAAGAATAACCTTTGATAACAGAATTTACCCCTGGGAACAAGTAAAGGTTCAATTTTAGATCAATAATTATATAGTTGCTATTTAGTTGAACAGAAAACAAAATGCAGGTTTTCCATTTAACCCCTGGATCTCTTCAACAACAAGCCCTACTCTGCTTTGTGGACCCACTATACTCTGTCTTATATTAATTGATACCGAAGTTCATACTCTCATTATTAAGCAACCTTTAATTTTATTTTTCGGTTATAAACATATAATAATTTGAGGCCATATTCAAAGATTATAACCTACAGTAGTTCCATTATTTTTTGTCTAATCAATCCTAAAAAGCAATAGGGTTTGAGATAGGAACTAAAGTTCCTAATTGTAAATGCATACAAATTGAAAACATGTACATCGGAATATCTCACTAAATGTGCTTATGCATCTGTAACAAACGTAATAAGAAGGCATAAATTCAGTACAAAATGACTTTTTGTAATAATGCTGGTAGTGTTCAACAATTTTCTAGATGAATTTGTTTTAATATCTTTCTTTATAAATTCTAATTATAACTAATTAGTTTCTGATAATATTTTGAATTTAATTAATACTTGTTTGACAATGGTAACAGATAATATTGTCAAGTAAAACAATAACAAAAAAGTTTCCTTACTTGACGATTTGCAGAAGTAACATATTCTGCAGGTATTCGAATCTCCAGAATTGGTCCATTTTGCAAGGTTTTATCATTTTTTATATCCTGAGATGCTTTGAATTCCTTCCATGATTTTAGAAGTTCCTGCATACATTCACCAGCTTTATAGACAATTGCAGATGCCTCAGGTTTTCCTGCAGTAAAAGAATAGCAGATTAGAGAATACAAATAATAACTGGAGACGGACTTGCTAAGAAAAGAGTAAACCTAGGTTTTTATTCTTCTAAAACCAACCAGCATCTAACAGCTCTAAGACAAGATCAGTGATTTAAAAAGCGCTAGGCACCAAAAGGCGCCACGGACAAAAACGCCCGAGGCGCTAGACGCTCGTTCAGATGCTCGCCCGAACGAAGTGAGACGCTAAAATATAAAAATATATAATATAATTAATAAATATAATTATTTAAAATTTTAAATAAAAATATGCTATTAAATTAAGAAAATCTAACATACAAAATCACAATGTCACATTAACAAAAAGTTTCAAAATTCAAAACAATAAAATTTTACATCAAAGTCATTCATCATAATCAATATTAATAGTATTAAAATCAAAATAATATATTATTAATCTAATAAATATAAATTTTGTTACTAGTATACTGTTACTAGTATACTGTATACTGTTAACAATATACTTTCAAAAGAGGAGAAGCGAAAGAGAAGAGAAGAGTGTAAGGAAAGACCGAGGGTGCTGATTGAGAAAAACGGGAGTGGCAGCGGCAGCAGCGAGCGACGACAGTGGCAGCGGTAATAGTGGGAGCGGCGAGCGACGATAGTGGCAACGACAGCAGGGCAGCGATAAAAGCAAACAGCGGCAGCGACGAGCGACAACAGTGGCAGCGGCAGCGGTAGCGTGAACGACGAGCAGAGTTAAGGTTGGGGAAGACGCGCAGATATCGGTGCTTTAGTTGGTTCGATTGAACCAACTAAAGCACCGGAGACCGAACCAGACCTAAAACGATGGTTCGGTTGCATGGTTTAACCCAGAGCGCCTGACGCCTGGGCTCGGGCGAGCGCCCAAGCGGTGCCTCTTTGAAGCGCGTCGCCTGGAAATGAAGCGAGGCGCTCGGGCCTCGCCTCGCCTCGCCCGAGCGCCTAGGCGAGCGCCTTTTTAAATCACTGGACAAGATCAGTTCAAAGTCAGTTCTAATTCAATCTTAAGAGTAACTACCACCAAAATACATGTTAACTATGGATATACGTCTAACAAATTGACAATAATAACAAAAATAAAATGAAAAGGAACCTGTTCACAATACAGCAAATGTGGAAAAATGCCAAAATTTTGAGTGTCTTTGCATAAACGCGAGTAAAAAAGGTCAGCGATACCAATAAAGGGTTTTACCATAATCAAAGAAGAAAAGAAAGACAAATATTCTTAATGTTCAATTCTTACAAAAAATGCAACTACCAAACTCTGCTCGAGACAGAAGCTAGGTCAAGTAACATCAAAAAATGCCCATATATAATGTCCCCTCGTGATTTTATGTACTTAGACGTACATATTGCATACCACCATGCAAATGATAGTGTCTCAGATGGTCTAGATATAAATCAGAAGTATTCTAATTTTTCAGTAAAAGATACGAAATACACTATCTTGAACTGGTGAAAAGAAAAGACAAAATTTAGACAGAAAAGCCAAGACAACAAAAGATAGCAATTCAATGTCAGGAAAGAGTTACAAGTGATGTAGATGCTGAAGCACACTCAACAGATTAAGTATTTCAGACACAGCAACCTACTTAAACAGAGTACTACTAGCTGCCGAAGTTACAAAAATGTTGGAATCAGTGTAAAGATTTAGTGACTCATCTGACAAGCTGAGATCCAAACTTATCCACAGATATCAACTAAAAGGCACAACAGGAACTCTGATTTACAAGTTATAGAGCCATGAATAGATAGTTTCAGATAAATCAATGATTGTATTAGTCAAGGTGTTAGCTGATCATAATATTTGTAACATAGATCAAATCCAGAATAGAATAATTATATAACCATATACAAAGTGAAAAACTCTAAAGAAACTAGAAACTTGTAAAGATGTCCTGAAAAAACTCCAAAAGAGAATGACTCATAAGAATCACATCATCATGCAAAAGGTGACCAATTACTTCAAATATAAATTATCAAAACTATTAAGCTTTATAGCCTGTTTTGTATGGATATAAGCATGCAAAACAGATTTGAAGCATGTTTCAATCCCTGAGTAAAGTAGCAAAGAAAACATCAGTATATGTCAGAAAAAATCATCTTTAAAATACTATACATAGACCTGCAAACATGCCTTTAGCCTTTACAATATACCAAGTGCATGTACACCTGAAGATATACATCTAGCCTTTGCAAGACCAAGTACATAAAAGTAACTTCATTACCATGTTAAATATCAAACAAAATGAAGGCTTACTATCAATATTATATACTATAGATGAAGGCTTACCAGTAATGTTTTTCCATATCATGGATAATAAGTCAAAATTGATCATTATGAAAGAAAATGGAGAACATAGCCATAGACATTAGGTGTAAACAATAAATTGCAAGTTTTTCGTAGTATTGAAATGTTAGTAAGTTCTAAAGGCCAATGCATGACTCTATCCCCGCAACACATCCCTGTTTGTTCCAACTTTCAATCAGACATGTGCATCACTAAAATTTCACTAAAACCATAAAATCGAATAACATGGCTGACCTTGAGATCTGCAAGAAAAAAAACAAAGAATCAGCATATAATTGATAAAGATAAACAAATACATAAAAAACACAATATGCGTGGCAAGAAAAGAATCCAACATTTAAATTTACAGAAAAGAATCCAACATTTAAATTTACAGCTTTACCAAAAGCAAGGGAAAAATGAAGCGCTCTATATCAAAATAGAACAAGAGAAAGTACAAAGAGACCCACTATAAAAGATGCAGAGATTGAACGAGTAACTCAAAGAGTAAAAGAAGTACAACAATGTTAATAAATGAGTCCGCCACCGCCTTTAGAGGAACAAGGAAGAGGAAAAAGAGACCGAATTAAAACATTAAATAAAACCCCATTATCTAAGAAAGATTTATGCCATTAATCAGTTTGCATGAGTTCTAAAAATCAACATTTAAATATGGCTTGAACCCTAAAAAAATGTGAAAACGGAAGTAAAGAAATGTTTTAGAAGAACAAATGCAGTCTGATATTACAAATGAACACCTGAGCAAAGACAAATATGACAATCCAAATAAACTGAATTGTGACATGTAAAGCTTTCACATCCTATTTTTTTATTTCATTAAATAGGAATTGATCATCCACGGGAAAAACCACTAGTCTGAAATACTTGGCACTGCCTCCACAAGGGATTAAACCAAGAACCTCTTTAGGATGAAAAGAATCAACCACAATGTCACCGCAGAGCCGATAGTACCCATTCTAATTTATTTCCTCGAAAGGCATGGTCTAGCAATTTTGCTTGCTAATGTTCTTGGCATGATTTATCAAGTTTGCTTGACAACCTATGTGACTTGCAAAGAAACATATTCAAGTGTTTAACTAAGTTGATTTCATCTCAGGCATGCTATAGGAAAAAAAAACACAAGGCAAAGAAGGATGTTCACTAGATGTGCCAAAAGAAAATTTTCAACACACACAAACACACCATTTGAAACAAATCTATAGATATATATTCAAGCATACCCCTCATTATCACGTGCTCTTGATCGAAAGCGAGCATCACGCTGAGGTGTTTGCGTACCCCTTGGTCGCAGAAACCTCTTGCGTGGCTGAATACCCTTGTCTTTTTCTGTAACTCCATCTCCTTCTGCAAATCCATCATCCAGCTCTTTGTCATGACTCTGCTGTTCCTGTCTCTCTCCAACATCTACATCCCTTTCTCTCTTTTTCTCCTTAATGTCCTTATCATAAGCTTTCCAACTATCATCTTTTGCTCTCTTCGGTTCAAAGGCTACATTATCTTGCTCAAAATTTCTAACAGAACCATCCACAAACTCCTTTTCGTGGTGTAAATTATCCTTTTCATTCACAGCTGACAATTCTCTCTTCAAAGGATCCTTCCCATTCCATTCCTTGTCTTTCTGCACATCCTTCCTCTCCCTCTCCGATTTCTCCACATCTCTCTCTTCTCTCAGCAGATCTTTGCGATCACCACTAGCACCACTGAGCTGCATATTGTTCGGACGATCACTTCGATCCTTGTCCTTTTCACCAAAATCCCTTTCCTTCCTTTTCCTGTCCTTATCTCCACATTTTTCTTCACCTTTTAAATCGACTTTGTTCTCCCCAACAGCCTCATGAGCTTCAACAGAATCCAGATACTCAGCTGTTGATGGATCCTTCACGACTTCATCAGTGCTTTGTAAACCACTTCGAGAACCATGCCATGACTCCAAGCCATCATTTGCAGGATCATAACATCTTTTACTCCTGTGATGTTCTTTAGTATCTTTCCAAGTCAAATGAGAACTAGTTGCAGTGTAAGTATCTTTCTCAAATTTAAATTCACTCCTTAAATCACCATGACAACCCCTATCGACCCTATGTTCTTTCTCATCGCCCCTGGCATCAACTCTTGTATCATGATCGGCCTTACTGCCTTGAGGATCCGTCCTCACATCAGTGTACATGTCCCTAATATCTGCTTTTGCTTCCCGATTTTCACTCTTAACATCTCTTGCATCCTTGGAACATTTCAATTCTGACCTGTTTTCAGATGTTATTGGATTGTCTAAAGAATTTATAGAGGACACAGGCAGCCGATGGAGCAGAGATGATCTCTTATCAATATCACGTGAAGAAGGTTCTACACGTTGAATTTTTGCCAATCTTCCTTGCTGCCCATGTTCAAAGGGAAGGTGAAACTCATTACCGACTGGTTGACTCAGTTTACCAGGAGGAGTTGAGAATCTGCCAGGTTCCTCAAGTGGTCGTTTTAAAGGTGTAGAATGCCCCCCTTCCTCATGCAGCCTCTTTGGAGTCCCACTCATAATGCTTAAAGGTGTCAAAAAGAAACTGTTTCTTCAATAAAGATAGAAAAATGAAATGATATTTTCATCTGAGGATTCCAATAAGCATCTGGCAATCACCTCCTGCAGAAAAGCAGACAACACCTCCATTTAATGTCCTATCTTTTAACTAAATCCTGAGACAGCACTACCATTCAATATCATTATAATTAGTAACATTTACTTATCACACTAACTAATAACGTATATTCAATCAATCAAAGGCACACCAGACAAATAACTAAGGAAATGCCAAATTAAAATTAGCAAAAGGAAAGGATAAAGTTACATGTTGACATCACAAAGTTTCATTATAACAGTGTAGTTGTTTGTTCAAATCATAAAGTTTCATCGTATTAAAAAGATATTGAAAATATAGTAGGACCTTCAAATTGGAAAGGATTAACTTATGACACATAAAAGTGTGTTTCTGGCACCCACTTTGTCAGACACTGGTATGATTAACAAGAATTCAAGCGATCACAATCACTAGAATGGTGTAATATGTAAATTTGACCACATCAAAGGGGTTCGGTGGTTTTAGAAAGACATTTAACAAAAACGAATGGTTGGTGATTCGCTAAGTGTTTGGCAAAGTGGGTGAAAAAGGCATTTTTCCCAAACATATATGCCTGAAGTGTTATAGGCCACTTATATTTGATGGTACTACACAACGT
>NW_027021356.1:0-59675 GCF_036884655.1 Musa acuminata AAA Group | reverse complement strand
AATGACAGTTAGGTACATAAGGGATACTCAGCAAGAAGCTAATAACTTATGCGTGCCAATCCCATCTTTCTGAATTCTCTCTCAGAACTTCCTCATCAAAATTACATTGTTCTACTCAAACCAGTTGACTCGGCATTTTCATTCTCCATACAACAAGCAATGCAAAGACCTTGCACAACTTCATGAATACCTGAACTCATCAGTTTCTACAGAAAGCATCCTATTTTGGTTCTATGGTAACAACAAAAACAAATTTTAAAAGAAATTCACTGGCAAACCTTTCTACACTCCTCTCCTTTCTAATATCCATGCTTTTACCTCACACCTCGTTGGACCAGTCCGTTGCCTCCCAATTTGAGCCCACAACTCATCCTGAGCCTTTCAAAAAGTTCTCTCAAAGCTATATAGGCACCAAGGGATCATATTTCCCTTTTAGATTATCTTAGTAAAGCTAAAGTTCTCTCATATCAAACAGCAGTTGACATAAAAGACAGTGCCGGTGCATTTGTTGTGATAACTTCAGTTAAATCACTTGACAATCTGGTGAGTTTTTTAACCACCAGGTATCATCTACTCCTCTTGTGTATAACTTATAAGCACTTGGTAGTCTGGAACATCTACCTAGCATCCTGGTCATTCTAAATCTCCACGAAGGACACCTTACCTCCTGATTCCTAATTCCTAAAGTTATACCTTATGTTAAAGTACTTCAGATTGTTGCCTCCCTAGAACTGCTTGTTTGCCAGCATCAACATCATTTCTGGTAGCTAACTAAAAGATGCTACAACTAAAGACTAGGCAGTTTCATAACAGAGAAATATTTCATGATAGTATACAAAGACTTAGTACTGATCCTAACCAACAAAGAAAAAAAATGAGGATCGGCATCATCTTACAAGTTTCATGTCTGACAGAAGATAGAAATATATCCCCATTAAGAATTTGTCCTAGCTGAGAGGAACATATAGCAACAAACAAGGCAGCATCTAAAATAAGCATTATTCAAAATGAACATACCTTCGGAAATGTGTCTCTAAATATAGAACTTCACCCTTCTTTAGTCGTGCTGAAGTAAAAAGAGGCTTTTTCAGGCCCTTATCAGCAACAACGTTAATGGTGTATTTCAGCCTGAAGCAATTAGCATGATTTATAAGTCATTCCACTCAATAAACTAAGCTAATCAACGCTGCATCATGCACTTCAGAAATCAGAAAATTAATTAATAGTGCACCCTGCTATAAAAGCATAGTGAATCAATACCATTACACGAAAAGAAGCAGAAACTTGATACAGACTCAATCAACAATGCACACAGGAAATTCTGTATCCATTGGGGCCCATCAATTTACAGCAAAAGAAAAACAGAATGACTCCAATGAAAATATAGTATAAACTAGAACCCAGAAGCACTAACACATGTTTGAATCTCAGATTTCACAAGATTCACTACAGACGTGAGAGGAAATGCATAAATCTCGTGTCACTGAAATGCTACAAATGGAGAGGCTACTCTCATAACTTGAACCTTAGTCACCTATGGCAAAACACAGTGGCAACACCAGCCTGGAAATGACCAAGGGATGGCACAAATTCCTCCCCCACATATATCTTGTGAAGGTTAAATTCAGATCAGTATGAACAGCTATTAACAATGCAATATAAACAAAGACATACCTCTAGGTAATAAGAGCGCCAATAATAACAAGTAGGTGAAGAAAATGATGCGTTTGAAGAATATCAACTGATAAACAATCAAATCAGCAGGATATGACCAAGGCTTCAAATGCCAATTGGATCACAAAATACTGACCAATATTTACTGGTTTATCCAAGGACCAAATGAGATCGCATAGGTCAATACCAATCAGAATTTGGTTTTTCTATTATTTTTCAGTGATATGGCATGGTATAGGCCAGTCATTTGATATATCATTAACACACCAATACGATTGATATGCAAATTTTTGGACAAGATTAATTGATTATGGTTCTTCCAGCAAATAAAATCCATTTGAACTGAAAGGAATGGATAATCAGACAATGTCTACTACTATGTAATTACAATAGTGTGCAAACTTATACTTTATTATTACTAGATAAATTAAACAATCTATCTGACAGTAACAAACAGCAGATAGTTCTAACTCTTAAAAGCAAGTTTACGGTTAAAGTGTATGTTTTTACTTTTTTTAACAAATTAAGTACCATATACTTAAATTCATATTTTTGAATGATTATATGACATTAACATATAGTTGTCATATGCTTATTCTTTTGCATCAACATTTCAACATAGTATAAAGTATATAGTCCATATACACAAATACTAAGTAATGCACCATCCCGTAGACATCTTTCAAGACAAACTTGATGAAAGATCACAACTTTTGCCTCAATTTGGATAATGTATAGAAGCTACAAACATTTGTTCATATGCATCAAATATATATAGATACAAATATCTAAGTACATGGTGATACAAATATCTAAGTACATGATGCCCCACATGTGAAAATACAATTACCATGGCTCATTGCAGAGATTGTATTGAATTGTAACTTCACGAACAAATCTTTGATGCCGCAAAGCATTCTGCAAAATAAAAAAAATCAAGAACCTTTTATCATCGAAAAACAAGAGAATCAAGAAAAAACAAGGTTTCAAAACAGGTCAATACTGTTTTCAATAATGTGTTGGACAGGCACAGCAGCAACATGCTGAGTATATTGATCTATACCACACGATATATATATATATATATATATATATATATATATATATATAATACCGAGCTATATAATCCAGTACCAATCCTTACTCAGACTAGAAAATACCAGTCCGTACATACTAGTTCGATCAATATTTGAAGCCATGAGCAGAATAAATCTTTCAGAAACCTTCAGATAATTCAATGAGGGGATCATCAATCTCATAACCTCTACATAGTGGAATAATATCAGAAACTTTAGGTAGTGCAATACATATGTGAATGAACAAGAGGCAACTAGACAAGACAGAACATTGCAAGCACCACAAATAAGAATAAAACGAAACAATGAAGTACCAAAATTAGAAAACAGGTGAAGTCACATTTGAGTTAATAATACTCATCAAGAATCAACTTCATTCAGTTATCAACATCAATCTTTTAAATAGTGGCATCTGCAGGTCCACATACTTCTTAACATTAAAGCATTAAAAGATAACAACAATGTCAGAACTTTTTAGTCCAAAACAGCAGACATCTGTCAATAGTAATGGTTTACTTAATCAACCATGTTCAGGTTAAGTTTTAGTAGTAGCATCAAATTTACCGAAGCTGCAGCCCTGGTTGTCATTGTTCGTTCAACTGATACGGGAGCAAGAGTTGGCTCTACTGCTGATGTATGTGTAAGACGAGGCTCCAGATCAATCGTACCACCACCCTTCTGTCATTGAAGATAATCATGCATTTCAAATTTGAGATATATTCAGAAGAAAAACGCACACTAACAGTTCATTCCAGTAAATGTAAAAGAAAGTGAAAGCAGACAAAAGAGAGTAGTGAAATCATGGATGATTTTAGACATTAAATCTCTAGAGCTTATATTCTAGAACAAGACTAATAGCAACAATGACATTGTCAGTAGAACATGAACCAAGTGTAATCGAAGTTGGAAATAGTATATACCTTCACAATGCAGCATCGTTCAACTCGAAAACTACAATCGATTCCTGCCCCCCAAGCCCGTGAACGAACATTGTTTCTCAAAGTTGAAGTATAGCCTATACAAAGAAAAGAAATAAAAAACACAAAAAAATATGTGGGAGCATAGAATAGTGTAATCAGCAAACCATAATACAATAAATAAAGCCACAACTATTAAGTAAATTTCAAAAATAGTAATTTTAATCTGATAACAAAACTAGCTTATTCATACAAACAAGCGTTTACCACCAATCTAGTAATGAAATAGTAAAGCAGGTATTAGAGTGATATTGGTAGGAAATAATTATGAGTAGCACTAAACAGAAAAAAGCAGGCAACATAAGTAGGCAAAACATAATGAAATAGTTCTAGAGAGGCATGATAATGAAATAAATACAAGTAGCCATAAGGATAAAAAAATGTGCAAAAAAAAATGAATATTAACAATTCTATTCCAACTTCAGTTTGGAAAGTTATCCATAGATTTAGAACAGCAGAAACTACTTCTAGACCTAATGTACCATTCAGACTGAAACCAATATATGGATTTTGGAGATATTTCTTGCAGCATCAGATACAATGAAAAAACAATAGGAGGATATAACCCGACTAAATGACAGGGAAACTAAGAGCATCTAAATCAGACAGTACTATGACCAACAACAATGCAAAAAGTTCAGTAAATGGACTTACAATCTTCAGATGGCAAAACTCGAATTGTAGCCCGTAACTCTTGAATAGAGGATGGTGGTCGCGACGATGTTGGGGAGATATAACCAGTGTGCATTAAAACTGGCCAATAAGATCTGTATTTAAAACATCACGAAGAAAAAAAAAAGCCAAATAAACATAACAGAATAATATAGATACCAGCAACTAGATCTGAATCATTTGTGTATATATCTGTTCCCCATAACTGAGCACCTTTTACCTGCACAGGGTTGGAAACTTGTTAACAATGCACATTGAAACAATGTGCATTGAATAGGGACATATGACCACCTAGTCACGGCAGATAACATACTCAACTTGTCAGAAAAATATATGCATATATATATGAACCAAAAGGCTAGTTTACAATGATGACCAATCATATATGGAACTTATAGAAGCACTATATTGAAAATGAAATATAAAGCAAATGATGGATTCCGTAAAGAACCAACACTGAGGGAACATTACATGTTTTACTAGTAAAAATAAGCATACTTTGCTTTACCTCCTTTTTTATAAATATTATTCAAACACTTTACAATTCTATGATTACCACTCAAAGGAATACAGCAACATGGTTGCACACAAACAATTTTCTGGTTAAGAAGTAATGCAGGTTTGTGATCTTACCATGTAAGTCAACTTGGCTTATAGCCAAACTCATTATTTAAGAGTTTTCTATTCAGATAACATTTGGAAAATTTTCAATCGCTGACTTCGATGATTACCTAAGTGGTCATATGGTGCCATAACCATAGTTGTGTTCATGTTCAAGAGTGTCAGTCAAGCTTTAACGAGTCATTTATTCACCCGAAACGGGAGATCTAGATATCTTTAATGGTAAATGATGGCTGCATCTTTTTATGAGGTTGTGCCTTTGAATAGCAGGAACCAGTCTTGAATGTCTATATTTGTGTGTATATATGTATATGAAAAATACATAGTAGAGGGAACATGTACTC
Source organism: Musa acuminata AAA Group (assembly GCF_036884655.1). Taxonomy (NCBI): domain Eukaryota; kingdom Viridiplantae; phylum Streptophyta; class Magnoliopsida; order Zingiberales; family Musaceae; genus Musa; species Musa acuminata. The sequence goes on along the minus strand of NW_027021356.1, from coordinate 54,311 downwards.
GAAGTATGATCACAATTTGTACAAGAGTTTAAAAGAAGTAACAAGATATAAACTGGTGGCTTGGTGCTCCTTTTCTGTTTCATCCTCTTTCTATGGTCTTCCTCTGCTCCCAGCAGCATACCTCATATTGCATATTATTATCTTCCTACTAACCTGCTATATATTCTCAAGTATTCCATTGCTTTTTAGCATTGATGGATTTTTCTATCACAGAATATTAGTTCTCTTAAAGAATAACCTTTGATAACAGAATTTACCCCTGGGAACAAGTAAAGGTTCAATTTTAGATCAATAATTATATAGTTGCTATTTAGTTGAACAGAAAACAAAATGCAGGTTTTCCATTTAACCCCTGGATCTCTTCAACAACAAGCCCTACTCTGCTTTGTGGACCCACTATACTCTGTCTTATATTAATTGATACCGAAGTTCATACTCTCATTATTAAGCAACCTTTAATTTTATTTTTCGGTTATAAACATATAATAATTTGAGGCCATATTCAAAGATTATAACCTACAGTAGTTCCATTATTTTTTGTCTAATCAATCCTAAAAAGCAATAGGGTTTGAGATAGGAACTAAAGTTCCTAATTGTAAATGCATACAAATTGAAAACATGTACATCGGAATATCTCACTAAATGTGCTTATGCATCTGTAACAAACGTAATAAGAAGGCATAAATTCAGTACAAAATGACTTTTTGTAATAATGCTGGTAGTGTTCAACAATTTTCTAGATGAATTTGTTTTAATATCTTTCTTTATAAATTCTAATTATAACTAATTAGTTTCTGATAATATTTTGAATTTAATTAATACTTGTTTGACAATGGTAACAGATAATATTGTCAAGTAAAACAATAACAAAAAAGTTTCCTTACTTGACGATTTGCAGAAGTAACATATTCTGCAGGTATTCGAATCTCCAGAATTGGTCCATTTTGCAAGGTTTTATCATTTTTTATATCCTGAGATGCTTTGAATTCCTTCCATGATTTTAGAAGTTCCTGCATACATTCACCAGCTTTATAGACAATTGCAGATGCCTCAGGTTTTCCTGCAGTAAAAGAATAGCAGATTAGAGAATACAAATAATAACTGGAGACGGACTTGCTAAGAAAAGAGTAAACCTAGGTTTTTATTCTTCTAAAACCAACCAGCATCTAACAGCTCTAAGACAAGATCAGTGATTTAAAAAGCGCTAGGCACCAAAAGGCGCCACGGACAAAAACGCCCGAGGCGCTAGACGCTCGTTCAGATGCTCGCCCGAACGAAGTGAGACGCTAAAATATAAAAATATATAATATAATTAATAAATATAATTATTTAAAATTTTAAATAAAAATATGCTATTAAATTAAGAAAATCTAACATACAAAATCACAATGTCACATTAACAAAAAGTTTCAAAATTCAAAACAATAAAATTTTACATCAAAGTCATTCATCATAATCAATATTAATAGTATTAAAATCAAAATAATATATTATTAATCTAATAAATATAAATTTTGTTACTAGTATACTGTTACTAGTATACTGTATACTGTTAACAATATACTTTCAAAAGAGGAGAAGCGAAAGAGAAGAGAAGAGTGTAAGGAAAGACCGAGGGTGCTGATTGAGAAAAGCGGGAGTGGCAGCGGCAGCAGCGAGCGACGACAGTGGCAGCGGTAACAGTGGGAGCGGCGAGCGACGATAGTGGCAACGACAGCAGGGCAGCGGTAAAAGCAAACAGCGGCAGCGACGAGCGACAACAGTGGCAGCGGCAGCGGTAGCGTGAACGACGAGCAGAGTTAAGGTTGGGGAAGACGCGCAGATATCGGTGCTTTAGTTGGTTCGATTGAACCAACTAAAGCACCGGAGACCGAACCAGACCTAAAACGATGGTTCAGTTGCATGGTTTAACCCAGAGCGCCTGACGCCTGGGCTCGGGCGAGCGCCCAGGCGGTGCCTCTTTGAAGCGCGTCGCCTGGAAATGAAGCGAGGCGCTCGGGCCTCGCCTCGCCTCGCCCGAGCGCCTAGGCGAGCGCCTTTTTAAATCACTGGACAAGATCAGTTCAAAGTCAGTTCTAATTCAATCTTAAGAGTAACTACCACCAAAATACATGTTAACTATGGATATACGTCTAACAAATTGACAATAATAACAAAAATAAAATGAAAAGGAACCTGTTCACAATACAGCAAATGTGGAAAAATGCCAAAATTTTGAGTGTCTTTGCATAAACGCGAGTAAAAAAGGTCAGCGATACCAATAAAGGGTTTTACCATAATCAAAGAAGAAAAGAAAGACAAATATTCTTAATGTTCAATTCTTACAAAAAATGCAACTACCAAACTCTGCTCGAGACAGAAGCTAGGTCAAGTAACATCAAAAAATGCCCATATATAATGTCCCCTCGTGATTTTATGTACTTAGACGTACATATTGCATACCACCATGCAAATGATAGTGTCTCAGATGGTCTAGATATAAATCAGAAGTATTCTAATTTTTCAGTAAAAGATACGAAATACACTATCTTGAACTGGTGAAAAGAAAAGACAAAATTTAGACAGAAAAGCCAAGACAACAAAAGATAGCAATTCAATGTCAGGAAAGAGTTACAAGTGATGTAGATGCTGAAGCACACTCAACAGATTAAGTATTTCAGACACAGCAACCTACTTAAACAGAGTACTACTAGCTGCCGAAGTTAAAAAATGTTGGAATCAGTGTAAAGATTTAGTGACTCATCTGACAAGCTGAGATCCAAACTTATCCACAGATATCAACTAAAAGGCACAACAGGAACTCTGATTTACAAGTTATAGAGCCATGAATAGATAGTTTCAGATAAATCAATGATTGTATTAGTCAAGGTGTTAGCTGATCATAATATTTGTAACATAGATCAAATCCAGAATAGAATAATTATATAACCATATACAAAGTGAAAAACTCTAAAGAAACTAGAAACTTGTAAAGATGTCCTGAAAAAACTCCAAAAGAGAATGACTCATAAGAATCACATCATCATGCAAAAGGTGACCAATTACTTCAAATATAAATTATCAAAACTATTAAGCTTTATAGCCTGTTTTGTATGGATATAAGCATGCAAAACAGATTTGAAGCATGTTTCAATCCCTGAGTAAAGTAGCAAAGAAAACATCAGTATATGTCAGAAAAAATCATCTTTAAAATACTATACATAGACCTGCAAACATGCCTTTAGCCTTTACAATATACCAAGTGCATGTACACCTGAAGATATACATCTAGCCTTTGCAAGACCAAGTACATAAAAGTAACTTCATTACCATGTTAAATATCAAACAAAATGAAGGCTTACTATCAATATTATATACTATAGATGAAGGCTTACCAGTAATGTTTTTCCATATCATGGATAATAAGTCAAAATTGATCATTATGAAAGAAAATGGAGAACATAGCCATAGACATTAGGTGTAAACAATAAATTGCAAGTTTTTCGTAGTATTGAAATGTTAGTAAGTTCTAAAGGCCAATGCATGACTCTATCCCCGCAACACATCCCTGTTTGTTCCAACTTTCAATCAGACATGTGCATCACTAAAATTTCACTAAAACCATAAAATCGAATAACATGGCTGACCTTGAGATCTGCAAGAAAAAAAACAAAGAATCAGCATATAATTGATAAAGATAAACAAATACATAAAAAACACAATATGCGTGGCAAGAAAAGAATCCAACATTTAAATTTACAGAAAAGAATCCAACATTTAAATTTACAGAAAAGAATCCAACATTTAAATTTACAGCTTTACCAAAAGCAAGGGAAAAATGAAGCGCTCTATATCAAAATAGAACAAGAGAAAGTACAAAGAGACCCACTATAAAAGATGCAGAGATTGAACGAGTAACTCAAAGAGTAAAAGAAGTACAACAATGTTAATAAATGAGTCCGCCACCGCCTTTAGAGGAACAAGGAAGAGGAAAAAGAGACCGAATTAAAACATTAAATAAAACCCCATTATCTAAGAAAGATTTATGCCATTAATCAGTTTGCATGAGTTCTAAAAATCAACATTTAAATATGGCTTGAACCCTAAAATAATGTGAAAACGGAAGTAAAGAAATGTTTTAGAAGAACAAATGCAGTCTGATATTACAAATGAACACCTGAGCAAAGACAAATATGACAATCCAAATAAACTGAATTGTGACATGTAAAGCTTTCACATCCTATTTTTTTATTTCATTAAATAGGAATTGATCATCCACGGGAAAAACCACTAGTCTGAAATACTTGGCACTGCCTCCACAAGGGATTAAACCAAGAACCTCTTTAGGATGAAAAGAATCAACCACAATGTCACCGCAGAGCCGATAGTACCCATTCTAATTTATTTCCTCGAAAGGCATGGTCTAGCAATTTTGCTTGCTAATGTTCTTGGCATGATTTATCAAGTTTGCTTGACAACCTATGTGACTTGCAAAGAAACATATTCAAGTGTTTAACTAAGTTGATTTCATCTCAGGCATGCTATAGGAAAAAAAAACACAAGGCAAAGAAGGATGTTCACTAGATGTGCCAAAAGAAAATTTTCAACACACACAAACACACCATTTGAAACAAATCTATAGATATATATTCAAGCATACCCCTCATTATCACGTGCTCTTGATCGAAAGCGAGCATCACGCTGAGGTGTTTGCGTACCCCTTGGTCGCAGAAACCTCTTGCGTGGCTGAATACCCTTGTCTTTTTCTGTAACTCCATCTCCTTCTGCAAATCCATCATCCAGCTCTTTGTCATGACTCTGCTGTTCCTGTCTCTCTCCAACATCTACATCCCTTTCTCTCTTTTTCTCCTTAATGTCCTTATCATAAGCTTTCCAACTATCATCTTTTGCTCTCTTCGGTTCAAAGGCTACATTATCTTGCTCAAAATTTCTAACAGAACCATCCACAAACTCCTTTTCGTGGTGTAAATTATCCTTTTCATTCACAGCTGACAATTCTCTCTTCAAAGGATCCTTCCCATTCCATTCCTTGTCTTTCTGCACATCCTTCCTCTCCCTCTCCGATTTCTCCACATCTCTCTCTTCTCTCAGCAGATCTTTGCGATCACCACTAGCACCACTGAGCTGCATATTGTTCGGACGATCACTTCGATCCTTGTCCTTTTCACCAAAATCCCTTTCCTTCCTTTTCCTGTCCTTATCTCCACATTTTTCTTCACCTTTTAAATCGACTTTGTTCTCCCCAACAGCCTCATGAGCTTCAACAGAATCCAGATACTCAGCTGTTGATGGATCCTTCACGACTTCATCAGTGCTTTGTAAACCACTTCGAGAACCATGCCATGACTCCAAGCCATCATTTGCAGGATCATAACATCTTTTACTCCTGTGATGTTCTTTAGTATCTTTCCAAGTCAAATGAGAACTAGTTGCAGTGTAAGTATCTTTCTCAAATTTAAATTCACTCCTTAAATCACCATGACAACCCCTATCGACCCTATGTTCTTTCTCATCGCCCCTGGCATCAACTCTTGTATCATGATCGGCCTTACTGCCTTGAGGATCCGTCCTCACATCAGTGTACATGTCCCTAATATCTGCTTTTGCTTCCCGATTTTCACTCTTAACATCTCTTGCATCCTTGGAACATTTCAATTCTGACCTGTTTTCAGATGTTATTGGATTGTCTAAAGAATTTATAGAGGACACAGGCAGCCGATGGAGCAGAGATGATCTCTTATCAATATCACGTGAAGAAGGTTCTACACGTTGAATTTTTGCCAATCTTCCTTGCTGCCCATGTTCAAAGGGAAGGTGAAACTCATTACCGACTGGTTGACTCAGTTTACCAGGAGGAGTTGAGAATCTGCCAGGTTCCTCAAGTGGTCGTTTTAAAGGTGTAGAATGCCCCCCTTCCTCATGCAGCCTCTTTGGAGTCCCACTCATAATGCTTAAAGGTGTCAAAAAGAAACTGTTTCTTCAATAAAGATAGAAAAATGAAATGATATTTTCATCTGAGGATTCCAATAAGCATCTGGCAATCACCTCCTGCAGAAAAGCAGACAACACCTCCATTTAATGTCCTATCTTTTAACTAAATCCTGAGACAGCACTACCATTCAATATCATTATAATTAGTAACATTTACTTATCACACTAACTAATAACGTATATTCAATCAATCAAAGGCACACCAGACAAATAACTAAGGAAATGCCAAATTAAAATTAGCAAAAGGAAAGGATAAAGTTACATGTTGACATCACAAAGTTTCATTATAACAGTGTAGTTGTTTGTTCAAATCATAAAGTTTCATCGTATTAAAAAGATATTGAAAATATAGTAGGACCTTCAAATTGGAAAGGATTAACTTATGACACATAAAAGTGTGTTTCTGGCACCCACTTTGTCAGACACTGGTATGATTAACAAGAATTCAAGCGATCACAATCACTAGAATGGTGTAATATGTAAATTTGACCACATCAAAGGGGTTCGGTGGTTTTAGAAAGACATTTAACAAAAACGAATGGTTGGTGATTCGCTAAGTGTTTGGCAAAGTGGGTGAAAAAGGCATTTTTCCCAAACATATATGCCTGAAGTGTTATAGGCCACTTATATTTGATGGTACTACACAACGTTCACAAAGGGACCAACCACGATAAATTATTCGAACACAACAGGGCAAAAATAATGATTTATCGCACAGCTATATCGATCACTATGAAGACATAACATAAGCCCACAAAAGCACGAATCAATAAGCTAAATTCCTAATATCTAAGAGACAAAAATGAAACATCCAGAGGTCATCTATCGTGCGAGCAATTCCAAACCAAAAACACAACGAAACGGCAAGCAACAATCGCAAACCTAGGATGGAACGTTATCAGAAACCCTACAAAGAGGTAAGAGGAGGACAAGCCCAAGAAGCGGATTTGAACAATGCATCTAGAACTTTTGAAACGACTGCAGAGAGCTCTAACAAAGCGACACCAAGATCCACGCAAACTCCCCAAAATCCCTTCCGAAACCAGATCAAGAATCCAATCTATCGCTGGATCGAAACTTTCATATGTCAAATCGACCTCAAGCAACCCGATAAAAAGCGGAAATTTGGGTGCAATAGGAAAAAAAATTCCAAATTAACCATGAAACCAAAACCGGACCTCGATTCTTGCCTCGTTCGTCTCACGGATGACTCGAATAGCACGGTAGGGCCGCAAATCCACAACAGCTGGAACGATCACGGCGGCGGAGCACCACCGGCAAAAGGGAGGCCGTGGGGTTTGGGGGGTTGGAGAAGAGATCGGGGATTTCGCTACGGTGACAGAGAGAAAAGGAAAGCTATGGCGAGGGTTATAAAGGGCCGGCCCGGCTCACACCAAGTGAACCTTGTAATCACCAGTATTGGACCGACGGATATATCGATCAGGCATCGGATTCGGTTTGACTGATGGTTGAACCCGGATCCAACCCGGACACAGATTCGGTTTAGAAAACGGATTTCTTTGACCGAAACGGGTTCGGATTCTCTGTTACACAGAACGTTGCCTTTGAGATGCGCGCAGAAGCTTGTTGTTGCCTTCAGGATTCGTGTAACATGTGACGAATTATCCCTCCCATCAAATCACGTGAGCAATGACGAACGGTTACCTATTGCCCATAAAACCTTAAAATTAGGCATACATCTGCCAAAACTACCCGCCGCTCTACCCCGAAGAAGAAGATACTGCTTACTTTAATTGCTATATGATCTTGCAGTACGATATTAGAGATCCACATGAATATGGGTATTAATCACTCTTATTCATCCCACTTTAGGTGGACCCGTAGAAAATTAGCGAATGAGAGAATGCCATGTCAGCTTCCTTACCTTGGGATAACAAAATAAGCCTCACCCTTCGCCGACCTTTCTCCCGAGTCTTCCATGCCGCGGCCTCACTAACCCGTTGAGCACAAGGGCTCGGTGATTCCGCAGTACACTGCCTCCCCTGCGACAGGTGAACCAACTCCGACGCCCCGAAAGCAGCATCGCCTGGTTCCTTCCATCTCAATGGATCCATTGTTGAAAGCTGGGTGTTCTTTAAATATCTGCAGGTAGTAGATTAGCAGCGCCGCTTTCACTTGTTTCCACCACATTGGAGAGAAAGAGGAGAAGCATTGGATTCTTGCAAGAACAGGGGAGATGGATATGGTGGCTGATGAACGTCGTCACATTAGAGCCGGTATGTCCTCCGACACCCAATACCACCAAGTTTGTTGAATCTGTTCAATCTTTCCAATAGCTTAGGGATATATCTTGAATTTTTTCTATTTATTAGCATGCCTTTTTCTGTCTTGTTTTCCCTGTTATCGTCTCTTTGCTATTCTCCTTAAGATGGATTCTATTACTTCTGCCCATTTTCGCTTGAGCTGTAGTCTTATTTGTACCTCATTTTCTCCTGTCTTTCTTGAGTTGAAGAGGCTTATTTTTACTAATTTTTCTCTTTACTGTCCATTTTAATTACTTGAATACAGGCAATCCATCATAATGTGATCAAGGAGTTTCGCCATGACTATGAAGCAGACTGTGCCATATGTTGTCATGCCATGATACATACTGAATGTTTGTCCGGAAATTGATAAACACATTTAGTCCCACACCATTGAGGAATAGTTAGGAGAACAAGGCCTTTTTAAGAGTTTCATTAGAAATTAATTAGGTGAGGATAGATTTTGTCTCATAGTGGAAGCTTTTTAGAATCAGTGCCTGTTCTTTTTCTTTTTCTCTAGAGGACTCTTTTGCCTTGTGCAATGTGTTATCAATCATTGTCATTTTAGAACAATAGCTCATGGATATTACAACATCTATGATTGAACCTTTGACCTCAAGATTCAAGATTATATATTGCTTTCTCACTAGTATTCTTTGCAGAACTCATGAATGAACAAGGCACCACCTTTTTTTCATTAAGTAGAGGCTCTTTTGTTTTGTGCATTCGGTCACAAGTCCTAATCGTCTTAGAACACAAGCTCGTGAGTTTATTTTGGAATTATATCCTCACTCCCACATTTACTTTTCAAATCCAAATGCATAAGTCAACAGAATATTATCTCAATTAGATAGTAGTTTACTTCAATGTTTAAGATTGAGATGATACTAAAGCATCCCAAAACTATGAGAATCTGGTCTGAATCTTTTTTACTTCTCCCTTGTTTTCCTTTTATTGAGGAAATAAGAAGCTGGTCTGAGTCTTAAAGCAACAACTGTGATTTTTCATATTTCTCAGGGTTCATTCTCTATGCTTTGGAAGAAAACTGATGGCGCTCACAAGTGCTCTTTGCTGGAACCTCCACTTCTGAGGAATCTTCTTTGCATTATGATATATAGTTGCTATGCAACAACCTGTAATAATATGATGTATGGAGTATGGACCCATGGCAAACTTCTCTTCTCATTTAATGGTGGTCCATCATAAGTGATGTCTACTTTGGTAGAATCCATCTTATTTTTGTGGTCTGTTGTGATTTAGCATTAAAAAGACTCACTTTTCCCCAATTCATTAACAGCCTTCTACTTTATCATCCAATATTAAAATGCTTATCATTTATCTTTATATGTGATGCTTTAGTTTAGCTCATGGTCTTCTCCTAAAACTGTGCTATTAGCTTAGAGAGGCACTTAGGTTGTGAATGGGCTGGTACAACACAGTAACAGATCATGATATGGTCTCAATGCTTTAGGCACTCTTGATAAGCCCATGGAACTGGTATGATCTTTTTGGGTTATCTGACATTGACAAGATTTGAGCCTCGCCCTAAGTGTTCATCAGTAACTTAGAAAAGGAGAATTGGGGATCACTAGTAATTAATCAGAAGTGAAGTGGACCCAATTAGTGGCACACCGTTCTAAAGTGGAATTGAAGTCAAAGGATAAGTGAGCATCTGAAATAATTTGGTTGGTCACTGGTACTCATACCTGCACTATGCACCTCATATCCAATTTTGGTGCAAGTCTATTGTAAGGTTGCTTAAATAGAAAATATTTGAGCTAAACTTCCTTTTCCTTTATGATGTTCACCAATTGATAACAAAGAGAACAGATTAATTTAAAGAAATCAAAAACTCCAAATTCCTATTCTAGATAAATAATTTTCTCTCTTTAGCTATTTATCCAAAGAGAAGAAAATAAGGTCAATAATTCTACAGTTTTGGTATCATTCATTGGGTTGTTTTTGTGTGCCACTAAGTATAGTCATTCATTTAGAGGACAGGTTTTGGACTTAAAACCGAGAATGATTTTGTTTCTGCTTCAACCAAATCTAGCACTCATTGCAAATTGTAACAACAATACTATCAACAATAGTAAGTCATAATATTTGACTATTTGAAGTGAACTACATGGAACTTTTTGCGCTGTTAAACTCTATATTAAAAAAAACTTAGTTAAATTCAGAACATTCGAGTTGTTATTTATGGTTTTTAGTAAATCACTTTAGTCTCCCTCTCTCTCTCTCTCTTATCATTATTACTAAATGTGTAGTATCTTTGAAGAATATTTCCTCTTTAGCATATGTTCATACCCTTCTAAATGATTCTATCCTGTTTGATCCTCTATTGATGTTATACCTATTGTAAATATGTTGTGTATGCAATGCTTTTAATAGAATTTCAAATACCAATTCTTTTAGCAACATTAGTGTTACTTTTCAGCCAGCATCAAACCTGGTTTCATCAATTTAGTGTTAGTGTTTCCACTAATGATTTATATACAACCGAGTAACATTGGAAAAATTCACCTGAAGTTCTATTTTTCCCTAGGAATTGGCCTTACAACATTCTTCTATGTATCACTTGGTTGCAGTGGTTATCCTGGTTTTGTAAAAGATGCTCATGGAAATGTCCTCACCGGATTCCAAGTGCCCTTTTGGCTTTGTTGAAACAGCCAATGTTGCAGTCCTCACTCATCTAATGGAGCTTACCAGGTACTTCAAATTTCCAGTACTTGTTGGCACAAAGGGTCCAAACAGAATCGATGAACTGAAATTTATTACAGGCTATATTAACTCTGTGTAAAAAATATTCCACCATGTATACGCATTAGAGCTTCCTCCCTCCACAGGTTGGTCCTGCCATTTTACAATGTGCAAGCTCGTTCTTTGCGCGGTCGTTGTCATCTAACAACACTGATGTCTCTGATGCTACCTGCAGCCAAGATCGTCTTCAAGATTTGAGCTTCACAGGTGGTGTTCTGGAGCTTTGTTTCATGAGAAAAAGATGAATTATTGTCCAGAACCCCAGATTGGTAGCAGGAGAACATCAAATAGTTGGGACCTTCTGCTTGTCCTTGTTCCGAGGATGCTGCTCCTGCATGCTCTACTCGGTTCCAGGTTGAAATCCATGAGATGTAGATGATTCATCCTGCTCGTTTTACCGTGTCGCTAATGCTGTGTGATGCTTGTTTTCAGCTTTGACACATCAACTGTAAGATCAACCAGGAATGCTCCACAGGATTCCTTGGTTCGGGTGTGCAGCTTCATTCAGCTCCCCTGCGCTGGCCTTTGTCATGTTGCACCGCAATGATGCGAGTGGAGACAGCTGCTCAAGGTCATGTTTCATGCGCAGTGGCAGCTGCCATCCGCTCCGATGTCCCTCTTAACCTGCAATCATCAACAGGTTAATTAGTATAGCATGTGCTGTCTGTCCCAATGTGATCGTCTACCGCGCTCTATTTGAGCCAATAATAGATTAAACTTGTTATATTCTATCACAACTTAATTCAATCTGATGTTGGGATTGAGCCATTTTGCCGACCGTGTCATCATCAGTGACTCCAATCATTCGGTGTCTTGACGAACATATGTCATCTTTAGACCCAACTAAGTAAACTAATAATACCCCACAGCCAATCATTTACGCCCTTCGAGTCTTCAACTTGACGGATTCCATCTCCACCATGAATATATATATATATATGCTAAATCCTAATATCATTTATAAATGCTATAAACTATTTCATTTATATCAACCAACTTTCATGAATACCACTGGAGAAAAGATCGAGGAACACAAAAAAGAAAAAGAAAACATACAACAAATACAAAAAAGAATGTGATATTTGTCAGATGAATCAGAGACAACGTAAGAAGAAACATTGTGATGTGAAGATATGAACTCAAGAGAAAATAATAAAAGCAAAAGAAAAAATAAATTGTGATGTGTGGTAATATGCACTCCATTTCTCTGTAGTTGACCAGATCACAGAAAACTCGGCGCACGCGATAACGCCCTTCGTCCCCCGGTCGGCTCGGACCGGGAGTCGACCCGGTCCGGGCCGTACGCGCCGCCGCAGGCCGCTACGGCCCGCTCCAGGGCCCCCACCACCTCCCCCATCGTCGGCCGCTCTTGCCCCTCCGCCCGCACGCACTCCGCCGCCACGTACCCCACGTACGCCACCGCCTCCACCTCCTCCGCCGACGCCTGCGCCACCCGCCTGTCCATCACCCGCGCGATGTCGTCCGCCTCGATGTACGGCACCGCCATCTCCACCACGTTCCGTGGCGTCGCGCTGCCCTCCGCCTCCTCCGCCTCGTCCCCCTCCTCGCTCCCCGCCACCTGCTGGCTCCGGTGGATGGCCTTGCACCCCGTCACCAGCTCCAGCAACACCACCCCGAAGCTGTAGACGTCGCTCTTCTCCGTCAGCCGCCGCAGCCGGTAGTACTCCGGGTCCATGTAACCCAACGTGCCGGCGGCGACGCTCCCCTCGTCGTCGGGGCTCGTCAGCGACAGCCCGAAGTCGGCTACCTTGGCCGTCCACTCCGCATCGAGCAGGATGTTGGAGGACTTGATGTCGCGGTGGATGATGGCCGGCACCGCGTAGGCGTGCAGGTACTCGATCCCCCGCGCCGCGTCGAGGGCCAGCCGCAGCCGCGCTGTCCACGAACTCAGCGGCGACGGCGGGGTCATGGGCCGCCGGTGGAGGTTGTCGTGCAGAGTGCCGTTGGTCATGTACTCGTACACCAGCACACGCTCCCCGCGCTCTCGGCAGAAGCCTAGCAGGCGGAGCAGGTTCTTGTGGTTGACGCGCGACAACAGAGCGAGCTCGGAGTAGAAGGCGCGCTCCCGCTGATGCTCGTCCCGCAGGCGAAGCTGTTCGTGCCGCCGCGACGTGGACGGCGCCGCGGCCGCCGGGACGTCCGCGCGCTTGATCGCCACGTCGCGCCCGCCGGGGAGCGTCGCACGGTAGACAGCGCCGAAGCTGCCAGACCCGATCTTGTGCGCCTCCGAGAAGTTGTTGGTGATCTTGGCGAGAAACTGTAGCGAAAACTCTTCCACCGTCCCGCCGCCCACCTGGCCGTCGAGGAACGTCTCCATCTGCGAAGACAGTGCCGCCGCCGCAGTCCGCCTCCATCGGCCCAATTGCACGGTGTCGTAAAGCCAGCCATTACTCTGCTTCTTGAGAGCAAGGGAGACCAAGAAGCTCAACAAGGCCAACAACGCCAAGCCGAATCCCACGGATCCAAGAACCGCCACCAATAAAATCCTCTTCTTGCTACCACGGCTTGCTTGTTGCGGACTGGTGGAAGAATTGGAGCTGAGCTGGAACTTGCAGGACTGGCAGATGCCCTCTTCGGAAGGGCACATGTTGCCGGAACCCGCCAGAAACCCGCAGGTGCAGATCGAGGTCGGCGTGCAGGTCCCGGGCAGGACCCTGCCGTACATGGTGTGGTTGCGCCGGAACTCCTCGTTGCCCCAACAAACCACCGAGAAATTGAACATCAGAATGCCGCAGAGTGTATCGCCCCTCGCCTGGATCCCGATGAATTGCTCGCCGGCGAGGAAGTCTGGGGGCCGAGAGCCCTCCCCCCAGCAGCGGACGGTTCCGTTGGACCGCAGGACGCAGGTCTTGCTCTCGCCCAGCGCCATGGATACGATGTCGAGGGGATCGGAAGGCACTTCCGGAGCCCCCGTGCCCCAGCAGGTCAGCCGGCCATCGTCGAAGACTCCACAGGCGTGCCGGCTCCCCGCGGCGACCATGCTGAAGTTGCCGACCGGCACCTTCCTGACGACCACCGTATCGTTCCCGAAGCACCGGATGGCGCCGCATCCCAGCCGCCCGCACACGAAGTTCCGCCCCACGGCGATCTCGGAGAAGTTCATCCCGGCGGGGACCCGCATCTCCTCCCACCGCCAGCACCGAGGCCGGTGCGCCCCGCCGATCAGGCCGCAGACGTGGTTGTCGCCGGAGGCGAGCGCCGTGAGCGGCGTCCCCCAGTAGACCCGCTTCTCGTAGATCTCATTTTCATGGAAGGCCCACCACCGCATGGTGGCGTTGGAACCATCGGCCGGCACGGTAAGGCCGCAAAGGAAGCCATTGCCCGCGGCGACCGCGGCGTAGGGCGTCTCCGGGGATTCGTACAGCCTGCTCTGGCTCCGGTTGGAGGCGTTGGTGCAGCAGATGTCGTACTTGTAGGCGACAGCCGACGGCACGAGGGCACAGACTAAGGTGACGTTGGAGGAATGGGAGACGGCGACGGTGGAGAAAGGGGGGGAGGAGGCGACGACCGACGGCGGGGTGGAGACGCAAAGGAGGAGAAGGAAGACGAGGAGGAGGAAGAGGGGCAGGGATTTGGTGGGGTTTGAAGGAGGCATTGCGATATGGTGGTGGAGAATGTCATCGTAACCTGGAGGAGCGCAGAGAGTGGGGGAGTAGTAGTTGTAGCAGTAGTCCCCAAAGAAACGGCCCTTCGTGGTGTGCTGTGTTAGGTTTGGTGGAAGAGACGGGAAAGGCCGGGCGGAGGCTGCAGTCACGGCTTCGAAGCCCGCACTGACCAACGACCATTTCATACACACACAGACACAACTCTCTCTCTCTCTCTCTCTCTCTCTCTAATAATTGAGTGAAACTTGGGAGGAGAACATATGGTCAGTAAACAATGGAGTGAGAAGGGGTTGGACTCAACTTATATGTAATAATTTTAATCACCATGAGAATTCAAATTCAGATTGACTAATGAGTAAAAGAATCTATGAAAGAACAAATAAATAGTGAGATAGTGAAAATGATCGAAACCGGTTTGACAAATTAGGGTCATCAGTAAATGAAAGAGTCATTAAATTTAATTTGAAGGATTTATTATCAGTCACCAAAGCAATGTTGATTTTTCATTTGATATTTTTATCAGTCCATTCAATAAATGAGGTGAGCTTATTATTAAGATATAAAAGAAAAATGTAAGAAGATTTCATTTAAAATTATAATTAAATATTTAAATTCCAAATAATTGAGATTTTGCTATTTAGTGTTTTTTTATGAATGAATTCTGATCTGCTCCTTCAATCAGGATGAAAAAGAAAGGTTATTCCAAACAATTTACTATTTAGTGCTATTGTAGTTTTTTTTTTTTAATGAATTAATTCTGATCTGTTCCCTCAATCAGCGCGAAAAAGAAAGGTTATTCCTCCATATAATTTTCATTTGTTCATGGATTCTACTTTCAAGCAATCCAATGTTGTTGAACTTATTCCAGATGAAACAGAAGGAAAATTTCTTGATATTAGCTCTTTTTTTTATAAGATTCACTCTAACAAGCAACATTTGTAAAGATGATAATTTTGTCAGGGCAATGAAAGCAACCAAGAGAATGGTTGGTTGCCAAAGGATGAGAATCTGAGGTGCAGGACTGTTCAATCCCAGCATGCAATGTGGAAGGTGACAACTGAGTAAAGGACATGAAGTTTGGTTGACTTTTCTAAAGGTTGGTGGGTTTCTTTTACATCTCACACTTTCTACACTTTCATCATTGTTCTCTATGCTTTTGCTTGTCTCTTTAAACCATGGGGACCAAGTTAAGAACATGCAGACATAGACAGTTCAACCTCAGAGTTCATGGAGACTGTAGATTGGATTTCTCAGTTGAGAAACATTCAGTTCACACTTTTGATACCTTCATTTGATCAAACTTTCTCTAAACACTAAAAGAGCTTTAAACTGCACAATTTAAGTTCCTTCTTTCATGTAAGATGCTGTGAAAGCTTAATCACTGTCCCTTGGACACCAAAAAGTGCATATCGATTCTGATACTGATTTCATAGCCAATTCAGATACTAATTGTGATTACAATTGGAATCAAAATGACTCTTTTACAACAAGTAGGAGGGAGAGAAGATATGTATAACTTTGATGATGTATCTAGAATATCTGCAAGGTGGTCCTCTATGAATACCACTAGAGAAAGAAGACTTCTCAATTTGGTCTGACCATTACCTACTTTGCTGTTTGAAAGCAATTCAATAAGAGGCTGGATAGAGACAGATAGGTCCCCAAAAGATTTTTCTTCTGTCAAATAAGAATAGTGGAAGAAAGACAACAAGGTGGCTTTGTTCAGATAATTCTGAATATGAATCAAGCAGATAACTCCATTGACAGGGTTTAATCATTTGGAGCAGGTAGGTTTGGAAATTATAATATCAATTATCTATGGATTGCAAGTTCAGCTTAGCTGATCTGCTGACTTGTTCATCTTCTCATGAAGCAACCTGCTTGAGCAATGACACCTCTAATCATGGGCCAGACAGAACCTAGGCAGAAGTAATTGTCTCGAGTATAGCTTTAAGCTTGTAACCAAACTGTTAAAGAGACAAGTTGATGAGTGGCAGCTTCTGTCAGAAGTGATGATTCCAAACCGATCAATAGCAGAAGCAAGCATCTCTTGGCTGTTGTCTATTGCCACAGTGAAACATCCAGTGCTAAGTCCAGTAGAACATTCAGTTGAAAGCTTAAGGATAACTAATCAAGTCATTGTCAAACCAGTGAGCAAGTAACAAATTGTCAATTAGGCTATCTTGTTGAGCACTTTTGTTTGCCTCCTCAACAGCATCTCCATAAGGGAAATGCTTGATGGACCTATCTGTAGGAATAGATTGAAAGAAAGCTTGGTTTCCCTCTCAGGTTGAACATGACTTCATTGTGTGAAAAATGGAAGTTATGGTGATGAGAAATCTGATGTTGAATGTCTGTCCTGTGTAAATGTTTCACTTCAGTGTACTACTAAAATGTACTAGTACATGCCAATTCTCTAGTGGTACCATACACTAAAAACATAGAAGTAAATGTTCCACTTCTGTTGTTTTGGTAGTGGTACTACTAACACATAGAAGTACATGTTTTACCTTAGTTCAAATTGATCATTTCAGCTATAGTCAACTCCTGCATTTGGAAGATAAAGTATGTTCTATTTCTCAGTTGAGTTGAACACTTAATTTCTCTTTTATTTTTTGATGGGACATTGATGAACCACTTGACCAAATGCAAAAATGGCCAAGCTGCACAACAAATCATCAAATGCCACCACAACAACAGTGAAGTTTCTGAGTTTGCCATCACTCCACATTTCTTGTGTTCTCAGAAACCAAATAAAAACAGAAGCTCTGTTTGTGTTTAGTCTCCATCTTGTCCATTGTAAAAATAAGATCAAGTTTGGTAGAGAAGTAATATCACAAGCACAACAAAAATGAATGCCAAGGAGAAGGGCTGTGGAAATTGCATGAGAATCTTGTGGATCATGAACCACTCCACATTTTGCTCTCAAATTGTCAAACAAGAATGAAGCTGTTTCATGGCACATGTAGCTGAAATTTCTCAAAGAAAAGACATGTAGCTGAACTAATGTCAGCAATGGGCACTCAGCCACATCATTGACTTCCTTCAGTTTTGCAGACTGTCTTGTGCTTCAAAATTTATGGCTGATCCAATGGAATAAGACCTCAGGATCTGTCCAAAGAAGAAAAGGCCATGTCTTTTGGCTTTCTCCATTTAAGTTTACCAATGATCTGATTCTTCAAATTTCTACTGTTTCATGGTCTTTCATTCAAAGTTTTGCCTTGACAACAGTTGTATCATGTATCAAAATTCATGGCCATTGCTTTTGGTGTCTGACTTACCTAACTCCACAAAACATTGTCAAGATAAAAGCTAGAGAGGTTGCATCATTCTTGCATGTGCAGCCCCCACACACTGATGTGGTCACAACAAAGGTCACTTAGTGAGGCTCCAACTATTGTGTAGCCTGCAGAACCAGAATGAAATCTCCAAATATGAAGTCAGAGATTATTCATAGTGTGCATCCAACCACTGTTTGATGATTCAGTGGAAAGAAATTATGACTAATCTAAAAGAGTAGAAAATAAGCAGTGCTCTCACTTATATCTTTATTTTCATTTCTCAACCAGCATTCACTATGAAAGTTCCTTCTGCAGTCCCAAAGATCATCCATTTACATTAAGAACAGTTTTTCCAACATCAATAACTACACATTTCTGATAGTCATCTGTCATCCACTGGCTACTATAATTTCTCCATGATCCTGACATGCTGTTCTTTACAAGTAAAACAAGCATGGCACATGGTCGAAGACAGTCAAATCCAGCTACTTGCTACCTAACATCTATTCCAATTCCCCTTTTGCTTCAGCTAACAGAAGATGCAGTCACCACGCATGGATGTTGATGCCTCACCATAATACATACATACATACATACATACATATATGTGTATGTATGTATGTATGTATGTATGTATGTATGTATGTATGTATGTATGTATGTATAATCTTTGAGCCTCAGAAGAAAAAGAAAGCAAAGTCACCACTTGGCCTCAAAAACTAAACAGAGGAGAAAAGAAAAGGATATTAATCAGTAGAGATCGCAGATTAATTGACATGGTGATTGTTTATAGGCTGAAGTACCAAATGATCAGAGATAGGAAAGGATTCTTCTGTATTGATGCTCAAGCTGATCCACACAGTTGAATTGACATGCTAAATTCTGTATGCTGCTTTCTTCAATTGCAGCTTCCTCTTCATCTGTCTTGAAAGTGACATGTTTCTCTACGACTGTGAGGCCATAAGAAATTGGTTGGCTGTCAATTTTTGCCATCCAAAACCCAGAGGAAGAATATCATGATGCTACCTACTTTGTTAGGTATAGTGTTGATAAGTCATTGGCACGATGGGCTCATAAGGAATTGTCTACTTTGGACGATGAGCATACCTGCAAGGTTCTACCCTTTCCTTTTAGGAGTAAGGACCCGACAGACTTAAGAGTCTTTGATTTTCCTACTCTTCAATCAATATGGAACTAAATGTCTTTTTCAGTGCTCTCTCCCATAGGAGAGCCAAGGGCTCAAGGCTCTCCTTCTAGTGCCAATTTGATAAGTCAATTTTATTATCATTAGTGTGACAGGCTCACGAGGAATTGTCTGCTTGAAGCGGTAGGCGAATCCATACGATTTTACCTCATGAATTCCAAAAGATACATTTGTTGGTAAGGATGACCCGATCGATTTATAAGTCTTTGGTTTTCTATTCCTTAATCGATATATGACTAAATATCTTTATCAAGTACAAACAAACTAAATGGTAAGAACGTAGTACCAGATCTTCCAAGATTGTTTACAGATAGAGAGCTGGTTGTTTCAGTCTTAACATTCTTCCATGGATCTTTCTGCACTTGAAGTTGTCCTCTAGTAGTCACCATTTTCCATATATCTTCACTTCAAATAGCAGGACAATCCTTATCTAATAAAGCCTATCTTTAGGATTTTACTTTTATTTTTTATTTTTTATTTACTTTTGTGTTGTTCTGGTGGATAACTTTTTGCTTTTCTCTTTTGCCAGTTGTTTAACCCAATCTTCTTCTTTGCATAGAAAAATCCTAAGTAGATTAAGAAGAAGAGCAGCAGCAAACAAACAGTAAGAGTAAGAATGAAGATTATATTAGGATCTTCTAAAAGTAAAATATTTAATTTTATTTTTTTTTAATATCTGACCATTTACCGTTGAATACGTATTAATTCTTTTTGAGCATATGTGATAACGTGAGAAAAAATAATATCAAATATTTTACTTTCGTAAATATAAAAATTTTAATATAAAATTAAAAAATATAAACATTAAACTACTGAACAAAAACTAATTCGGCACGTGCAAGACAAGCAATCCGGCTCTGAATTGGATGTTCACGTGCTCGACAAGCAATCCGGCCCTGAATTGGATGTTCCCTTCCCTATCAAACCTCAGACGGGAGCCACGGCACCGCTCGACCTCATCCTCACTTACGACCGTCTCGTAGGGTAGTGCCCAGCAAGCTCTGTGGCAGGAGTACCGTGTTCCCTGCCTCGCTTAGCACAGGTGATCGTCCACACCTTTCGTGAACCGGATCAGGTGGCGAGCTTGGACGCCTCCATGTGCAATTGCCGACCGGAAGCTTGCGTCGAAGCTGAGCCCATCGCAAGCCCATCGCATGCCGCCACCTTTTTCCACACGCTCTCGGATGCCCTCCACGCCCCATTCTTCTCCCACCACACCCTCCTCACACAGTCATCGATCCTTCTTTTTAAGGGCGAACGCAGATGCATGCGTTCCATCGACAAGCTCGATTTCCACTTGCGATGTACTCGTCATCCACGAGCTCGACCTGTGCGTCCCTCGGCGTCGGTGATCCGACGGGCCTGAGCGACGATTTGTTGATGGACATCCTGGTACGGCTGCCCTTGAGGTCTTTGATCCGATGCAACAGCGTCTGCAGATCCTGGCGTCGACTGATCTCTGACGGTGGCGGCTACCTCCAGACACGGCTCCCCTTGATCGCGTCCGCTATCTTCTACCGCTGCGGTGTCGCCGAGATCGACGACAAACCGAGGTACGCATGCACGACCAGCGGGGGTGCCCTCGAGTGCAACAGCCTCTGTTTCTTCCCGTTCCACCGGGAATCTGCCATCGTTGACTGCAGCAATGGCTTGATACTTTGCCGCTCCAGCCTCGGCTCCACGCTTCACGTCGCGAACCCGACGACAAGAAGGTGGATCGAGCTCCCGAAGCCCCGCAGGAGGAGCCAACTCTCAATACTGGCCTTCGACCCGTGCCACTCTGCGGAGTACAGGGTCGTCTCCTTCACCGGCTGGCTAGCGCAGGGGGCGAAGATAGAGGTATTCGCGTCGCATAGGAGGAGTTGGGTCGAGCACCAGGTGCAATGGGGACTCCCCTCCGACGCCATGTCCACCACCATTCGCTACTTCGACGGCGTCCTCTACATCCTCGCCTATCCAGATCAAGTCGTCGGGATCGACCTCACCACCATGGCCTGCCGCAAGATCGAGTTGCCGGAGGCCACGAAGCAGGAAGGGCGCGTCGGCAGATCCAGCGGCCGTCTTTGCTACTCCCACAGGGATGGCGATCAGCTAAAGATTTGGGTGCTTGGAGATCCCAATGGGGGTGATCACTGGCTGCTGAGACATGTCATCGGCACTCAAAAGCTGGTGCAACGGTGTCCTGAAACGAGCCGTTCCTCTATCTTCTCTTCACTGCCAATCAACCAGTTCAAGTTCCTGGGATTCCATCCACAGAGAGAGATGATCTACTTGTGGCTGCCGGGGAAGATTGTAAGCTATGATCTAGGCAAGCGTTTGATGGAGGAGGCTTATGAGTTTGGGAAGGAGACGGAGGGAGCGTTCGTCGTCCAGCTTTGTCTGTACCCCTTCTCGAGCCACGTGTCGGACTGCGTAGCTGATGTGAGGGTGTAGCAAGCATCAGAGGGTGGTCGGTGGTGAAGACGTGATTGGAACTTTCATGATTCGAATAAATGATTTTTATGTTATTTAATATCTTCAGTAAGAAATAAGCTTGATTTCATTATCATACGATGGCCTAACCCTTTGATTGGGGATTGAAACTGCGTAAGAGTAATATGAACTTAAATACTTCTGACCAGTATTAATGCTCATTTAACTTTATTTATCATAATATCATCGATTTTATCGACGAAAGCATAAAAATAATGAGTAAAAAAATAATTTTAATATTTTAATTATATTTTTGATGATGACGATTGACGATGCCATTGGAGGTTATGGGTAACTGTTGTAGATGAGGAAGGTGAGCAATGGCTCAGCAACTTGATGTTATGTATCTATGTCGACATTGCTCAGCAACTATATCAACATCAATGTAAATACAAAACGATGAAAAAGCCACTTGGCATCTGCATCAGTGTTGACACAAATGCAGATGCAAAGTATCGCTTAACATCTATGTTAGTACAAATATAGATGCAAGTACAAAATGAGATCTCTGCATGTATATTAGCACCGATAATGATGTGAGGAAGGTGGTGTCATTTTGCATCTACATCAATGTCGATACAGATGTTGAGCGGTACTAGCGCAGAAGCATAGCGTCAGCATTTGTGTTATCCTCTTTCTCCTTCCTTTGTCTCATTCTTGTCATTTGCTCTACCTCTTCATAAACAATAGTCACTCATAGCTCCCAATGATGTCACCATTGAAAACATAACTAGAATGTTAAAATTATCATTTTACCTATCGTATTTTGTACTTTCGTCGATAAAACCAATAGTGTTAGGATAAATAAAATTACATGTTTCACTTTTATAGGGAATAAACTATAATTAGCCTAATTATATATATATATATATATATATATATATATATATATATATCTCCAAATAAGTTAATTTATGCCTTAACGAGGAACTATAGATCATACCTAATAAGTTAATTATATATATATATAATTAACTATATATCTCCAAATAAGTTAATTATATATATATATATATATATATATATATATATATATATATATATATATATATATCTCCAAATAAGTTAATTTATGCCTTAACGAGGAACTATAGATCATACCTAATAACTTATTGTAGACACTATAGTAATAAGTGATTGACATTTTATCAAATACGTGATTAACATCTTAGCAACACATAACTAATATCTTAGTATTATATTAAAGGAAGATATTTGAATTGACGAAGAAATCATTGATGGCTTCAAGATGCCCGGATTTGATACATAATTAAGTACACACTAATGCATGGATTATTTGGGTTGTCGTCTTGAATCTCTAACTCTAATTCCCTCAAACACTCTTCCAATAATTATGATCATCTATCTTACGACAAAAACCCTAACATATACTACCATTAGACATGCTAATTGTTGCGGGAAACAACTGTATGCCGTGGCCTCGGGGCCGACGCGGCTTGGTTCGGGTCCGAATGCGCAGGGATCTGGCGTGGCGTTCCTCGGGACAGCTGGGGTGGCTGGTTGCGATGGCCCGGGCGGGATGTTGCGTGGGGAGTAAGGCTTTTCCGCGGTGTTGGGAAGATGCAACCTCGCCCTTGTACCTGCGCACAGGTCGGGTCGGAAGCTCGGCCCGACCCCTCCAACGATCAAGTTAGAAGATGTGGAAGGAGTTTTTTAGTGAAGAAGTCTCCTCCCCTTTCGTTTAGAACTCGGGGGTATTTATAGGGCGGTTTAGTGTTACCTGATGTGCCTGCCTGCGGGAGGCAGGATCGTACCTCTGACGGCGTCTGACATTGTCATTGACGTTGCGTGGGGAACCGAACTGCCGCAGGGTATGGGCGAGCTTCAGTCGTCGTCCTCCTCTGCCTCGGTCAAGCACGCGGGGTCAGACAACGATGAAGTCGTTGTCTGAGAGCGGATGACGTCAGCGCATGTTGAGTCAGCATTATTGCCCTCCTCCTCGGACAGAGTGGCACCCAGGTGAGGCCGACGTCGTGACACGTCATGTCGCCATTATTACCCCTATCACTAATCATCTCTAATTTAACTAATATATTTAAACATTGAGTTTTGTTAGACATACCCCATGTTTTTACTCGCAATCAAATTATAATGTTCTTGAGAAAATATTGCGATTAAATCTAAATTACTTTGGAGTTCACAACTAGAATCCATCGAATACGTATCAAAATTGAGGTAGATTGAACTAGTTAAATGGTATACGATGTTAAACTAAATCGATTTTAATCTAGTCTGAATTAAGTTAGATTTTTACAAACATTAATTGTAAAAAATGAATCTAACAAGTCTCATTTAGACAAAGAAATTAGAAATAGAAGTTTCCAAAATTTTACCTAATGAATTTAAATGCGAACAATCAATATCGCCAAAAAGAGTGATTTAAAAATTAGTCTCCAACCCCTTGTAAAATGCAAAAAAATATATTGTCATATATAAATACAAAATCGACTAAATGTGTAAATGCTAAATAATAGTTCCAAAAGAAAGAAATTAGCTTGCAAATTGTAAAAGGATAAAGAAAATGATAATCTATACAAAAATAAAGGAGAGAAATTCAAGAAGCCTCGATACAAAGAGACCTTAAAAAGAAGTCTAAAAACTTTTACCGAATACAAAAATATATTTTTCAAACAATAAAATAAAAATATTTTGATCAACTTGGAAAATACAAGAGAAAAAAAAATATCACTTAACTTAGATTCTCACAAACATTGATTGCGAACAATGAATTTAAATAAGTCCCATTTAGAAGGAGAAACTAGAAAAAGAAGTTTCCAAACTTTTTACCTAATGAATTGAAATACAAACAATCAATCTTGTCAAAAAGAGTGATTTAAAAATTAGTCTCCAAACTTTTGCAAAAATCAAATGCAAAAAAAAATTATTGTGATATATATATATTGTGTAAATGCCAAATAAGCGATACAAAAGAAATAAATTATATTATAAATTGAAAAAGGAGAAAGAAAATGACAATCAAGAAGTCTCGTTAAGAAGAGAACTTGAAAATAAGTCTAAAAATTTTTACCCAATAAAAAAGATATGTTCAAAGAAGAAAAAAATATATTGTGCAACGAGGAAAAGATAAAATGAAAAAAAAAATAAAATGTAACAAAGAAAGAAAAAAATTATTGTGATATATATATATATATATATATATATATATATATATATATATATATATATATGTGTGTGTGTGTGTGTGTGTGTAAATGCCAAATAAGCGACACAAAAGAAAGAAATTATATTGTAAATTAGAAAAGGAGAAAGGAAATAACAATTAAGAAGCCTCGTTAGAAAGAGAACTTGAAAATAAGTCTAAAAACTTTTACCCAATAAAAAAAGATATGTTCAAATAAGAAAAATGATATATAAAAATATATTGTACAATGAGGAAAAGATAAAATGAAAAAAACAAAGTGTAATAAAAACGTGGTCGGCAGGATTCGAACCTGCGCGGGCAGAGCCCACATGATTTCTAGTCATGCCCGATAACCACTCCGGCACGACCACAATTGATGATTAATGTGTATTTAATTTTCTTATTAATGGTTATGTTACATTCTAATGTTCTTAATTAATGCCCATAATAAGGCATCATAATCGGTGATAGAAAAAATACTAATTTATAATTAGAAAATGATAAAAACCATCAATCTACATGCTCATAATGATATTCGAACAAAAATTATTTTTAAAGATTTATTTTACACATAATATTCTCCTAACCCTAAATAGTTAGGACGGATTTCGTCATTTTCTCTCTCTATTTCTTTACTTTGTCAAGCTAGCTAACTTATGAATTAGAAGTCTATTCTTGACATCGTTCTTTATATTAAACGATCACATCAAGATCATACCACCTTGGGGGCTTAAGACTTCAAACATGATCGTGGTTTCCTATATAGATTAGTCATAAATTAAGTTGGACCGACTAACATCCAGTCAACCATTGACATTAACCTTATAATTTTAGAATTAAAATAAGGATCCAATATATTGCATGAATGAGCATCACAGATGACTTGACATATTCTCGTAATGAAACAATTTATCATTTCCTTCGTTCCTTAGTTGGCACAGTTTGAAACCATGTAGACTCTTTAGTGATAGTCATAACCACTAATCACTACTAAGCACTTTAACTAGACATTGGTTCAATCACACTAGAATGCTCGAGACCACGATATCCCATGTTCTCCGATAATTGAGGTAGAGGGACCTAAACATTCAGAATTCTACATTAGTAGAGGGAGGAATGAATTGATACATGTATCGAGAATTCCACCTAAGTAGAGGGAGGAATGCGTTGATAGCATCGAGAGGTCCTCCTTCATCCCAAAAATTTAAGAGGAGCTAATCCACTCGAGCTTTCGTCTCTCGAAAAATAACACCGATCAAAACTTTTCATATTCAAATGATTATTTATGACATGTCTAACACTTTGATGTATCAGTCTTTCTCAACCATTCTTCATGAGTTAGTATAGTAGACGTTGATTAAGGTACACTTAAATTGAACTAGGTTACACTAATCATCTAAGAATTAATTATCATAATTTTAAGAATTAGTTGTCATAATTTAAAAAAAATAAAAAATAATATTAATCATCTAATAATCACATTCTAATTATTCTGCGAAAAGTCTGAGTTGGTTTAGTGGAAGTTGATATAATTATACTCAAAATTAAATTAAGTTATACTCATATTACACTCGATAACAATATCTTATAAAAAAATCTTCAATTTCAATTGGATTTAGTTCATAATTTTTTATCATTTATAAAAGTGAAAACGAATATGGTGACATTTGGTGAAAAAAAAAAATAATGGGGGCTTTTTTGGTTAAATGCCCAATCAATTATTACTACCAATCATCAAATATCATAGAAAGTATTAGGTTGGATGTGCTGCTCAAAATAATTTGGACGTGTCCATATTAACGTGAGGAAGAGGAGGCAGGACAGCGGTCCATCGCTGGCATACGCGCATCTCGTTGCAAAACGTATTTGTCGGGAACGGTCAAGATTCGAATTAGATGAATACATGAACAGAGTCCAACGCTGCTATTAGAGCCATTTATTTGGTTTATTTTGGCAGGGATGAGAAATTATTTTATTTTCATTAAGAAAATTATTATTATTTGTTATAATTATAAATAATTTCTCTTGCAAATAATTCTCTCTCAAATTCCCACAAAACCAAACCAATGCTCTGTCTCCATAAAGATTGTTGGAGGAAGATATAATCATGTAGATCTCAAATTGGGTAGATTCTTGAGTTTTGAGGTTGCTTCCAATATCCACATTTATGGCTAATCAACCTCTGCTTACACCTTTCCATCTCAGGCATTGAGAAATTAGTTCTTGTAATTACAAATTACTCAATCTCAGGCATTGAGTAACATGTCCATAATGAATGACCAGAACAAGTACACATCTTTCTCCAAACTAATTACAAATTAATTCTTGTAATTAGTTGCAATTATTTTTTTTATTAAATTAATTATAATTATTTAAAATTTTAATCATATAAAATTATTTTTTTAATCCTATATAAAAATCTTAATGTTTCACTTTCATAACTATAAGATTTCAATATAATTTTTAAAAATATAAAAATATAAGAAATTAAAATACTAAAGATGATTAATTATAAAAGATAATATACAATTAACCCTCATCAAAGTATCATCAACATGATGTTTTAGGGGATTTGACAAAATGCAATCTAGGAAGCAACATGACGACAGTAGAGCTGCATGACATGCATTATTACTGTTAATGGAGAAGAATCAGTCATAAGGAACAAGCCAATGGAAAATCTTAGAGAGTTGGAATATCTTGTTGAAGTTGCAACCCTGCTAAAATTTCTACCATCTATAAAGTAGCTAAGATAAATATCCAGCAAGTCATAGCACACTGACATACATACGAAAACATGTGCAGCACACATCCATCACCAGGAAAATAATTGTTTGAGCAAGTTACTAACCTACCATATGTGTGAAACACACAAGAACCAGAACCATCACAAATCATCACCATACTGACTATACCCAAGAAGATTACAGTAAACATGAGTTTGGCACAATGTCTTTAATGCCATATTAATCTCGAGGCGACATAACTCAGGCAAGAAAACCATAACAATGGCAATTGATCAAAGAAAGTTCTAAAGAATTTACATGGCTCAACTGCTGGACACAAGCAAGCCACCAAAGTCGTGGTTCTACTGGCCAAAAATAAGAAATGTTTTCGGTTTGATAAAAGAACAAAACCCTTAGGAAGCCGTTGATTGTTTGAGATAAGCAATCAGATCTGCACGCTCTTTTGGCTTCTTCAGACCAGGAAAAACCATCTTAGTACCAGGAATATACTGCACCAACAAGAAAATACCATAAGGAAAAGAAAATACAAGAAAATTGTACTAATAAAAACGTTGATTCCATATAAAGTTGTAACAATCCTGTAATCTCCAGTACAGGCTCCATTTTGTAATTCAAGAAGTCTGTGGATAAGTAACTGAATATTTGCTGGGCATTGAGATGTATCAGTATTCCCAATAATTCGACAAGTGTTGAACTATGTTATTTATTTTGGCTGCACCAGTGTTCCATTACCACTAGAACTCTCAACTTTACCCAGCAGGTCTATGTACAAAAGAATTATTGCACCACCACGAACATCAACTCAACCGACAACACCAGTAGATGCAGAGCCTCCCATAAAGGTAAAAAAAAAATTAAGTAAAGGAGATCAAATTTCAAACTCTTCTATCAACGATATTTGTAGAAACCAGCCAACAAATATTACAATTAGGGTCTCTACTGACCGATTCAGGACAAAATAAAGACCATTATATATATATATATATATATATTCTCTTCTCTTCTTCTCCTCTTATCTTCTTCTATCTCCTCATCAGGCACTGGTCCATATGCAGAAAAGATTCAATTCAATATATTTATTGTGCAGAATCCTTTCTAGGAATCCCTTAGATTAGGATTCCCATGAGTCACCAGGTCCCCCTTCTTTCTCTTATCTCCCCTCATCTGCATCATCTCTCCCATTCTCAATGGGAAAGCTGCAACGATGACAAGACAACAACAATCCTACACTTATATCCCTCCTAATCTTTTACAAAAGGTGAGGCCTGCTCGTACTATTTCTTCTTCCTTATATGAAGGATTAATAGTTAATTGATAATATAGTAATTCCCCTCAATATAGCTACTTTCCTGAAAATGATTTGCTACAAAACTTTGAGCAGTCCCCATATACAACACTATAAGTGTTTCATTACATTCCTCAGTAAGCAATGTGGTGACCTAACAGTATCAAACAATATGATGAGAAAATAATAAAGTACTTCTGCCCCTGGACTAAGAAAGGAAATTCTTTCATGTTTCTTATAAATTCAAACTACTTATCACGTGGAACTAGCCAACAACAGGTCTTCGCCCGCCCCAAACACACAGAAAATTGTGAAAAAAGCAGAGGAAAAGAAGCCCTAATCCTAATACTCAACCAAGCATAGAATTTGTAGAAATTGCAATTGAATAGCAAAAAATGGACATGCACAGCAGAAAGAATGCTAGCCAAAGGTTCATTCGTACCTTCTTAGGGTTAAGCAAGTAATCGTACAAAGTTGATTCCTCCCATACCACAGCCATGTTCTTGTTTGCAGTAGAGTAGGAGTATCCTGGAGTCGTACCAGATTGCCTTCCAAAAAGGCCATTCAAATTGGGTCCTGTGCGTAACAAAGAACCAATTATCCTCAAGGACACAAATTCTACTCGATGAAGCAAATATTGTCAGACAGTTATCGAAGCTTCAACATGGGCAAATAAAACGAAAATGCTATTCAGCTAAAATGAACAATCGGGACAAAATACATCGATCACAAAACTTTACGGCATAAAAAAGGGGGAACGCAGACAACGAAAACAACCAAAGAATTGCAGGATTCCAAAGATCTAATCCAAGCAGGGTAGCGCGTGTCCAAGAAAGCAGCCTTAAATACTAGAGGAACCAGATCTCATTTACAATGACAACCTAGATCGTCAAGAATCTCGCACCAGATCATATGAAAGAACCAATAATATGGACCATCAGGAATCACATCAAAACAGAGACTTTGATCAACCTTGCTTGTGACCGGCGCCCTTATCGACGGTGTGGCACTGGGCGCACTTGGTCTTGAAGATCTTCTCTCCGGCATTGGGATCGCCCGGCGGAGCTTCCGCGAAGGACGCCATCGATCGCCCTCCAAAGAGCTGCTCTCTCGATCTGAATCCGAGCGCTAGGGTTTCGTACTGTTTCCTCTTGCTTCGCGTCCATCTTCCACACGCCTATCGTCTCTGTATAAAAGATCAGCGATTATTAATTACCTATATTACCCTCCAGATTTTGCCAAAATTCCGAAGATATACTCAATAACATCCAATAAATAAAACAAATCATAGAGGTATATTAGTCATACAATACTGTTCTGGAACACGGGGTTCGATTTGGGACGGATTCTTCCGATTTGGTAGACGGCGGCGGAGGCGCCACGTGCTCGAATGCATGTGGTCGAATTACACAAAAGTCCCGATAATTTACGTGAAATAACACAATAGTCCTATCAAGTTCACAACGGAGACCCGAAAAATGATAATAAATTTTCTTCAATTTTCTTGGTTGATTTTTCGGAAAAGGACTTCGTTCTTGAGTTTCTATCACTGATTATTTCATTAATGGGATTTGAATTACATCTTATATGGTATATGATGTTTAAAATATTAGTTTAAACTTAATACGTGTCATCCTAAATAGTAGTAGGAAATAGAAGTCTTTCACTTACCATGTTAGCATTTGCTAGATAGAAATTATTTAATTATTATTATTTGTTACGTGATATATTCATATTCATAGCAAGCGATAAAGAGGAGCCCAACTATAAAATATAACTTAAGGCATAATTCTTCT
This sequence comes from Musa acuminata AAA Group, assembly GCF_036884655.1. Classification (NCBI taxonomy): domain Eukaryota; kingdom Viridiplantae; phylum Streptophyta; class Magnoliopsida; order Zingiberales; family Musaceae; genus Musa; species Musa acuminata. The sequence goes on along the minus strand of NW_027021356.1, from coordinate 23,719 downwards.
TATCCTCATCTATTTCAGAAGTCTAACTTATGTATCAAAGAGAACGAACCCCACCCAACATTGGTTGAAGTGTAAGTTGGACCATATCAAACATCGAGAGGAACATTAGATAAATGAAAGGATTCTTAATGCAAGTCGTGCCGATTGAGTGTTCCATATCCGTGGATTTCCCTCTATCAACCCATTTTATATGAATATTTTATACACGACGATTAAGATAAATGCTTATAGTGGTGGGATCGATGGTTTTGATAGAATCGTTCGTAGCTCAGTGGTGTAGGAATTCACATTTGCTCCGTGGTGTTGGTTGTGCATCATGCCTGCCTCCGTCGTCTTTGTGTTCTTGTAAGTCAAATGACAACACAAAATATCATCGATCTAATATATCTAATGAGAACGTATAGATCATCATGCATTAGTTGTATTAATATAAATGCATTGGTATTTATTAAGATGATGACAACATGCAGTAGTACACTGAGCTATTCGTTCGAGGCTGTACGCCATCCATCGACCTCCAGTCAGCAGGTCATCCATCACTCGAGAATGCAACAGCACATCTTGCCGTTGCTTCCACCGGTGGGATCAGGAACGCAAATCACGGCGGCGGGAGAGTGGCCTGCTGCCGCACACGGCTCAGCACAGTCGTCCTTGGTGTGGCATCCTCCGACGAAGTCACATTTACCATGATACTGATCCACCGAATACCCTACCAATCAACGAAACCATTCCAAGTCAGCTGATGTGAGATATGATGTGATGTGAGATACTGATTCATATTTCTTCTTTCTTTTTTGTTTCTTGAGTTTTGATTAGTCCTCTATCAAACAACATGGGATGTGATGTGAGGTCTTAAGACGATTCTTCCTTCAGACTCTCGAAAGCACCATGAGTGAGAGAGAGAGAGAGAGAGAGAGAGAGAGAGAGAGAGAGAGAGAGAACGAGGAGGCCAAAAACCCTAATGGATGCCATCTCTAAATGAACCAGTGATCACAAGAGGACTCAAGTTGCAGACCCCAATAAATTGAAGCTGCAAGATAATGATGATGATGATTTATCCAATATGTATTATCAGAAAAATCAATATAAAGTTAAATATATTGGTTGGTATGCTCCAAGTTTTCCTTTGGGAAATATGGTGGTGAGCGTAGTCATCTTATAGACTCCATGAAATCTAAGGAAATAGTCTTAATGAGCTACTCTACTCGGTTCATGGGATCATAGAGATTTGAAGGATTGAATCATGAAGCATATTGAGGCTAAATTTACTCCTCAAGAAGCATCTCAAAATCATGTACAAATGGTTCTTGCATTCGTGATCAAACTAATCAAGCAATAACTTATTCCTTGAGAATTAGAACTATTTGATTCATCGAATCATACATCAAGAAACTAATTAGTTTAGTATGGAAATTTGTCTTGTGCTTGGAATCAAACTCATTAAGCATATCTCTCTACTAAGAGTAAGTTTGAATTCAACCCAAGGTTTCAAATTATTAATTTCAAGTGAGAAAATTTATGGAATAAATCTAATTACTAATCTATTTAGTAACTTATATCAATCCAATTAATTATTATATCTCTATGTGAAATATTAGTGTGTTGCATATCTCCTATTCTAAGACCAGATGATAATGCTATATTCTTATATCATAAATTTGTTGCTTATAATTATTGATATTTTCATGCTAATAGATTTGACCATGGTTTGATTCGAATTGAAATTGAACCAAAATTGAATCTACTCAATGGTCTATCAATTCTAAACTTAACTGGAACCATTTAAAAAAACCTAATAATCAAAGCTTATGAATACTTATATGTCATTAGATGGATTATATATATATATATATATATATATATATATATATATATATATATCCACTTTTTAAATATTAGGAATAAAATGATACCTTTTCTATTTTAAAAATTAAAATTAAAATTTAACAAAGAACCCGTGGTTCGAATAGAAACTAGAATCGTCGATTCTAGTTTCGATTCTAGAATCGATCCTATATGGTTTAGTTCTGATTCCCAACATTTAGGAATCGAAACTATTAGCTCCGAAATCAAAACTATCGATTTCAAGACCAAAGTCAGGAATATATCTTCAAGCAATCGAGAGCCTCTCTCATCCAAACATGTCAAACTTCTCCTCCCAAAAAAATCCATGAACAAAAAATAATTATTGAATAAAAAAAGCTAAAATGACTAGTTAATGGTTAAAATGCTTAGTCAAGTCAACTAAATGTTTAATAAGTGTGTTGACTTAGAATTAAGAGGAGAGATTATAAATTTTCCTCTTCTAATTATTAACAGGATTTTGGTGTCAACAACAAATGTTAGGATCTATTGCATATCGAGTAACTCTTTAACTGGACTTTCTGTAAGTATACGTAATATTTAAATAGGAATAAGAAGTTAGAGAGTCATCAATAGTATTTACACTGAATTCAAATAATGAAACGATAAAAAATATATATATAGGTGACAAGTGATCCTAATATATACCGGTGGATGTCACAAGCATGACTAAAGATAAAACCAGCAGACTAACGATGAGAACAGAGATCTTGGAAGCCATTTGTGATGAACCTGATGAAAAAAATAATTGAGAATAGAAGATTGGTTTTTTGTGAATAATGGTGTCGAAGAAAGGCTATTAAATAGAATCTTTACGACCCCATGAGATTTGCTCCACACTAATCTTGGGTTTAGTCTTATTTGATGGAAATTATAAGTATTCATTGAGCATATTTGAAGTATGATATGTGAGAGATGATTCATTGAACCAAAATATGAAAAATAAAATATTTTATTTGGATTTACTCTTCTGGAAGTATATAAAAAATATATCCATATATATATATATATATATATATATATATATATATATATATCTATTTAACTTAATCGATAAGTTGTTCCATTGATATTGGTTTTGGTTTATTCGATGGTTCTCTTGTTGAGTTTATTTAACGAGTTTATCTCGGTATATAATTTATAAGACCGGATACATTTAACTAAAGTTAGAAAACAAAATTTCTTTTCCAAATTCATTCTAATAGATCTCATTTAGTGAATCATCGATGAGCCGGTTTTAGAACAAAATCGATCAATCAATCTTTGTCCATGTATTTGATGGCGAGGGAGGGGGATAAGGCCTCTCCCAATTGAGATACTTGGTTCTTGGTGATCATGTGCACTGACCAATTCAGATTTAAGCCCCGATCCAAATAGGCCCTGATAAAAAAATATCATCCCTTTTAACCCATGTTGGAAGTAGGGTCCCCTTCACCTTGAATCTCTCCTAAGCCACAAGATAGTAGCCATTTGCCCTCTTGTAAGCTTACAAGCAGGAGTGGAATATGTTCAACATGCAATGATGTCGACATAGCAACATTCCTCGATAAAGTTAATCAAATAGTATCTAGGGTTGTATGTCATCTAAGATGATGATATCCTCCGTCAGTCCACACATGTCACAATTAGTGGATGAAGGGAGAACTGAAGTTCAACCTCCATGACATCAACATACAAGCAGAGGCACGTGCACATCGAGTGATATGGATGTTACTCGACTAAAGAAACTTACATTTAGTGCTTATCTAGGATGGAGTATTTTAGGTGTAAGCGTTCTTGATACTCGAGGGTCAAAATAGAGCTCTTCATGATTTGAAGATCTATAACGATCTTTGGGTTTATCATGATCACCTTACTCAAGGAGAAAAAAATGACAAGGCACTCCCTCTCATTTTTAGGCTATTCAAAGATAGGACTTCGACTACCTTGACCACGTATTGGTTGAGAGAGCAAGACTCAAATGGTAAGAAAGAGGATATCTTTTCGACCTAACAAAGGAGACTAAGATTGATAATTGTCAGAGGTCCAGGAGGTAAAGAGGTGAGGATAAAAGACTTAGAGAACTCAAGTGATGGCTCAAGATGCAAAGTGAGCCCCAAAACAATGGGAGAGACTTCTTACAACCTTAAATCTCCACTTCGACTCCCAAAAGTCCCATCACGCTTTCTACTCAACTTTTCCACTCGATCTCCAATAGACTCAACACTTTGTAAATTTTTCGCTCGTTGAAGTATTAACTAAAGAAAAGGCTAACAGACCATTAGAGCCCACCATACAAGTCATGCCCAATGCATTCTTCTTGAGCTAAAAATAGAAAATACACCCGAGACATTCTTCTTGTGCTAAATATAAAAAAATACCTAACATAGCATCAAAAATGTGTTCGAGATACTTTTCTAGAGCTAAGCATTAAAAATATACTCAAAATGTCATACTTGGGTTGAACATAAAAAATACAACCAAAATATCATTTTCGGACTAAGTATAAAAAAATACACCCGAGATGCCCTTCCTAGATTAAGCAGAAAAATGACTAGTTTCTTAGGGTTAATGTTCAAGTAGAAGAAAAAAATTATAGCTTATCACGTAATGAAAATTCATAAGATCTTAATAGATTGAAGGGATTGTATTTTCAAATGCCATATTTGCATGGTAGAGGGGATGTTGGAATTTAGTATCCAACGAAATGTTTTCTAGTAACTTAAGATTTTATATTTGTCACCCAACTAAAATCTTTATCAAATGTTCAAAAGAGTAGGTTTGTGGACAAGTGGTCGTGAACATGCTCTTTTTGCTATCCTATTCATCCATTAGTTTCATGCTACAAAAAGATGAGTTGCTATCCTTTGTCAATTGGATTTGGCCATCGACAAGTATTTGAACTACATATAGAATTCATTATTGTTGGTGTCTATTCATCAGTCCTTTGGTTTTCCAATTACAATAATTGATTTGGGCTTCTTTATGTCATTAAACGTAGCTCTTAAGATGGTAAACCATGTGAATCTTTTTTTCCAATTAATTATTTTACACATAGATTAAGATTCTAATAAAACAATACACAATGATGCCAATATGTTTGTAGGTTCAAGAAGCTATTACAACATTTGAAAGTGAAAGAGTCATCACCTTCAAATAGTCGAGGAAGAATGCACTCCAAAGACATATCTATCACATTTTTATTACTCTTATTATGCTTGTTGGCAATGAGAGCGCTCAGAATCTTTGATAGACATTATGTTGTAATGCAACAACATCCATCAGCTTCGCATGTCGAACGATTACCATTGCGTCCGCATGGCCCGATGCAATCATCATTCGTGTTGCATGGAACCCCGATATGTACGCAGCTTGCTTCTGCCTCTCTAATTGGACGTTCTGTAAGTAAATACAATAATTAAGTAGCAATAAGAAGTTAGAGAACCATCAACAGTGTTTACAATGAAATGAATTCAAATAATGAGGTGACAAATGATATTGATATATACCGGTGGATGTTACGAGCATGACAAGAGATAAAACCAGGAAACCAACGATGAGAACAGGAAGCTTGGAAGCCATTAGTAGTGATGGACCTGATGAAAAGAACAAAAATTAAAGATAGAAGGTTGATGATAATAATGTCACTATGGACTATCGGAAGTAGCACTGACCTAGAGTTATCAAAGTCTTTCTTTTTTTACAAATAATGATGCCTAAGAAAGGCCATTAAATAGAACCATTGCGGTCCCATGAGATTCGCTCCACACTAGTCTTCGGTTGTCTTATTTGATGATAATTTACAAGTTTTCATTGAGCATATTTGAGGTATGATATGTGAGAGATGATTCATTGAATCATAATTTTAAAAATAAAATATTTTATTTATGATGGTGTCATGAATATCATCGATCGGTGAGTCGGCCTGGTTGATTCACCGTCGAAGATGTAGATCCATCCTCATGTCTCCTCCATGCTGACATGATGAACCGGTGCAAGAGGCTCTGGCCTTGGAGTGGAGAGGTCAGTAAAGGGATTGGGGTCTTCTTAAGCATGGTCCTCTCTCGGTCATCGAGTCATCTTCTAGCGGAATCGTCCCCTGGGTGCCAACGGTCTTGCACAACAGGTCAATGTCGGGGGGTTTTCTAACTCGACTTCTCTGATACTTAAGTTAGTGCAAGACAGAGAAGGAGAGAGAGAGAGAATGATATAAGCTGCATGGTGGCATGAGTGTCGAGCCCCCTCCATTAGCGTGAACTATGGGTGGCTTTTATATGTGGGTACTTGGCCGGGTCGATTGACCTTCATACTAGTTGATCGAAGAGAAGATCAGGTTAACTGACAGATCATTATATCAAACATCTTTTTCTATTCTCTCGTCCTTTGATTTTGATAAGGCGAGATAGTTAAGACGGGCGACTTGCCGACGAGCTATGCCCGAAGGATTACCGCGACTATCGCCCTTCTTTCGTATAAGTAGGGAATGTTCTTCTCGTCCCTTATCTAACATGATGGATTATTGAGGCTGCACCATGCCGCCAACCATTAGTGCAGGGCAATTATGACAAGGCATCATCAGAGAAATAATGACTCAAGAGTCCTCCTTAGGTATATGTTTTCGCGACAGATGAACCGGTATGGGACAAGATTATTCCTATCAATTTGCAATACCTGCAAAATCATTTACAATTCTGCAAAGGCTCATGTAACACTGATCAAAATTGTCAAAAGTCTATCAGCCTAAAGCTGATTTCACTAACTTTATAATTAAAGCATAAATGTAAAAGAGGTGGGTGCACTTGCAGTTGCTTTCTAGTATCTACGGCTTTCTCAAAGATAAAGTATGAGCTTCGCAGGTGTTGGAGAAGAACCATAGGGTGAACCAATACAAGGGGCACCTGAACCAGAGATGTTTTCCTCAATCATTGTGTGAAAAGATAATTGACTCTCGGATTGTAGAGACATCAGAGCTCCTCCTGGCATCACGATGGCTATAATTGACCACGAGTGAAGCTGTGTCATAGTAACAATCATCACAGGGCATCTCTTGCATCTCTCTTTCCTCTACGGCTCGCAGAGCCATTAGATCTGCCACCGAAAAGTAGACCGATATAAGTACGACAATCACAGTGCAAAACTTGATGCTCAGAATTGATAGAAGATAAGATTTCCTCAACTATACGAGGAAATCTTATCTATTCTATTGAGGAAAATCCTCTATTCTATTGAGAAAAATTTTCCCTCCTAATCCCTATAAATAGGAGAGGGACATGCTAATGCATTCAAGCTAAAGTTACTTCAATAAAGCTTCTTATCTTCTATTCTTTTTATCATGGTATCAGAGCTGTTTGCCTAGAGCGCCATCATCGTCAAAACTATAGCAACAACAATAGCAGTAGCAATATGCTCTTGCCCTACTCATGAGCCTTCGGAGCAACCTTTTGTTGATCACTGACAATAATATACAAGACATAGGTAGGTAATCAGGGCAACATGAAAAAGCGCTAGAAGAAGAGTGCTCAACAGAATCAAGAGACACTAGCCTTTGTGAAGCAGTTGACCTTCTTTGCTTACCCACTATTCTTGGCCTCATTGAAAAAACTTGCATAGTGAATACTGGAATACAGTAAAAGAAGACATAACCGATGGTCTCTATTTCTTCCTTGGCGCAGAGTGCCCGACTCCCTCTTCTGCAAGGAGGCACATAGTAGGAACACAAGTGTGAGAATGAAGGAAGGTTCTGAAAACCCAAGATTGAAGAGTATGTAGAACTTGCAAATGTACCTCTGCCATGCTATGGTGGAGAAGCGCTGTCCTTCTAAAAAGACTAAGCCTAGCAATTTCACTTAAGCTCCACCAAATTGCAACTATAACTTAGAAATCCTCGAGATACTCAAAACTGATCTAAGGTCCATGATAAGGAAGCTCGAGTTTTTGTCCAAACTTCACAAATGCATGTAACTTGTAAAATATAAGATCCCATCTCCAACTATGTAACTTGAACACATGAACAAACTTAGAATAGTCCAGTCCGCCAATCTATAAAGTCCACCTTCATGATCATGGCACCAAAGCAATTTAAAGCATTCAGGGAAGCAGAAGGTCCAACGAGTTAATATAATCACCATAAAAGATATAATTGGAAAAGATCAACCCAGCAAGGATCAATATTATCAACCACAATTAAAAATTTACCCATTCACAAGCAAAATCTTCCAAACACTTCAAAGGGTGGCCAAATGTTATGCTGCTTCAGGTGGGTAATAATCACATGAACATTATAAAGTAATAATAATAACAACAACCACCATATGAACATTGTATACGTAGAAGACAATTTTGAACAATTACCTTTATTCTACCATGCACATGGTGAGGTTCAGTGAAACTAACAGAATCTTAGTGACAAGTCATTCTCAATATGCAAAACAAAACTAGCTTATCTCTAGCTACTCAAATGAAGCTAATTACCTGCCAGAAGACTGAATAAACGAAGAAAAGGAAATCTATCTAACAAGAGACAAAGCGATGTTCCGCAGCTCTAATCGAACAATACACATAAATGAAGCCCCTAAAACATAAGAATGGTCGAAGAACACAAAGCAAAGAAAAGAAGAGATGAGATAGCACTAACCTAAGCCTGTTAGATTATATGATCCTGTTTAATTGAGTAAGATATATTACAGACCTGATTGGATTCTGATTACGATTATTGACCAATAGAAAGAATATATAATTATAATAGGATTTCTTAGGAGATGATTTTGATGGGAGGGAGTCTCATAGTTACTTATCCTATACCCCTCCGCTTATGCCTATAAATATATAGGACCAACTAGGGACTCAATAGGTTACATTACATTATCAGTTTAGTTTAGAGATTATAGATCTTAAGGTGCAGCTACAGTGGTTTTAAACAGTGTTACACCAGAAAAAAAAAAAGTGTTAGTCAATCCAAAAATATTATGACATTGATTTTAATTTGATTCAAACTCAAAAAAATAAATTAATTCTGTTTAATTGAAAAAAAGAGAGAAAACTGGAAATGATAAAATAAGTCTATTACAAAGTAGAAATGTTCTATGGTAAAAATTTGAAAATAAATAAACAAAATTGATGCTAGTTGGACAATAAGCAAAGCATCAAAGAAAGCATTTTTGGTTACCTCTAGTGGTTTAGGGACTCAGTTCCATCATTGGAGGTAGAAGTGTTCATAGCGGCTTATTTCATCATTTTTAATTCAAAGCAAAATACTGAGAAGCTTTTAGTCCAATTCTGCTTGTCATTCCACTAACTGTGGCCAATTTCTTTAACATGTCCAGTAAAAATGGCAGAATAAACATTAATCAATCAATATTGCCATGACACTTCATATAAGACCATGATGAGGCTATCCGTTGCCGTAAACAATGACAAATTTGAAATAATCACAAGATCATGATATAAATGACTAGCACAATTCACTGAATATTTGAACTCCCACCTCTTCAGTATGGACCCCTGCAAGATGAAGCTATCCATTGTTTGAGTGCCACTATTTCTGTAGATTGTGTCAGCTTGAGCCAAACAAGTAAGCATTATTGATTAGCAATTTTTACATAACCAGAACCAGATTATGAGGGAGTAAATGCTTTGCATTTCTACTGTAGAGACTCTCAGATCAGCCATTAAGTAGCACTCAGCTGACAAACAAATTTATGTTCTCTAATCAAAGAGAATTATTTGCAGCAATTTATTCGATTATATTGAGTCCAACTGGTACTTTTCACTGCACTGCTTGTGAATCTGTGATGAGTTGTCTATTATTGGTCAGTATGCCAATGAGCAATCCTAAGGTTCAATATGTGCACATGCTCACATTATGTATTGCCCATGTTGACCATTGATTTTGAATTCTTGGACAGAGAGTAATTGTAAGAATTCTTCAACTCTATCTCCATAGACAGGTTACTTAAAGAAGCTAGGGGATGATATTTCACCTGAACCCTGTTTCTCTCTCACCCTTCAATGTCCTCAGCAAATCCCAAATCCAAATTTTCAATTGACCCAGGATCACTCATTTGCCCATTTAATATATCCAACACCTCATAGATCTATCCCCCACTAGGAAAGGATGAAATCCATTCCCTCAATTGGTCTGAGCCAAAACGGGTGACTTTCTAACACAGAAGTCCCTCCCTTATCATTGTCCTCACCTTTGCAAGATCATCCCAACATCCAGCAGCTGCATACAAGTTAGCAATCAGCACATAGTGCCCAGAATTGTCCGTCCCCATCTCTTGGAGCTTCTTTGCAGCTCTTTCTCCAATCTCAGTGTTCTCATATACCTGGCATGCCCCAACAAGAGCTGCCCACATTGCAGCTGTCGGCAGTAGTGGAGCTTTATGAAGAAGTTCCTCTGCCTTTTTAACCAAACAAGCTCGAGCAAATAGATCAACCATGCAAGAGTAGTGCTCCATCTGTGGCGCAATGCCATATGAGTCAATCATCGTTTTAAAGAGCTTATGACCCTGGGACACAAGTCCCAGAGTGGCTACAAGCTGAGAGGACCGCCACCATGTTTATGTGGTCAGGTTTGATCCCACTGTCAATCATCTGATTAAAAAGTTTCAAGGAAACAGTTCCCTCACCTTGAATTCCATTACCTGCTATCATTGAAGTGTATGACACCTGATCACGGTTGGTCAGCAAGTCGAAGACCCTTCTGGCAAGTAAGATTCTTCACGACTTGTCAATAAGGGAGTTCCAGAGTAATAGGAATCCCTTGAAATCATGTTTAATAATGTAGCAGTGCAACTCCCGCCCATGCTGAAGGTTTGTAACACAGGCACATAAGGCGAGGTATGGAGGTTCTCCTGAGTGCACCATGTCTCAGAAAATGAAAGAAGCTTCCTCTGCTTGGTCTGACAGGTGAAAGCCGGCAATCATTGTATTCCATGCGACCAAACTCCTCATTTTAGCCATTTGAAACAAAAGGCAAGCATGCTCCATGTCTTTACATTTCAAGTACATTGTAATGAATGCATTGCGGCCGCTCTCAATCCCATCACTGCAGCAACGAGAAGGAAACCCATGAATCTCTTTCCCCAATTGTAAAAATCCAACATGAGAACCAAGTACTCAGACTGATGACCAGCATCACAAAGCCAGCCTCAAACCCATGCGTGGTCACCTCAGAGATCAATCTCAATGCTTCTCTAGGATTGCCCCTTTGCAAATGACCACCGACGATTGTGTTCCACATAACGCTATTCACCTCTGAGTTCTCCGCTCTCATCTGCTCGAACAATTGGAATGCTTTCTCCCACATTAGCCGATATGGATACCCTAACACAATAGTATTCCATGACACCACATCTCGCTCCGGCATTTCGTCAAACAGCTTCCTCGCAAAACCTAAGGCGCCACACTTTGAATACATTGCGATCAACGCGTTCTGGACAAAAATGTTCCACTCCATGCAGCTGTCATTAATTGACCTGTGCACTTCCTTCCCAAACCCCAGGTCAAGCACGTCGCCACAAGCCTTAAGAACGTACGGGTAGTTGAATCTATCAGGCCGGATGCCTCTATATATATATATATATATATATATATATATATATATATATATATATATATATATATATATATATATCATGTGAATCTCTTTGTTTCCATTAAGTCTTTTCCTCATAGTGATAGTTATATCTGGATTTATTAAGCATTTTATATGACTAAAATTCTAATAAAACAATAAAAAATGATCGAAACAAATTATTTTTACTTTAGAAAGTAAATTATTTTGGCTACAATAATAATTATGTGCTCATACAACTTTTGAAAATCAAGAATCATCACCTTCAAATAGTTTCTGCAAATCTTCATAATCCTCTTTTGAAAGCTTTCAAGTTCAACTTCTCTTTCAAACAGATTGAATCGAAACAATTTTCATCGGAATCGGTTTTAAATGAAACGAATAATTTTCTGAAATTACGAAAAATTTTCGCTGGACTAATTCACCCCCCTCTTAGTGCCGCTCATGATCCTAACAGAATTTACTCCAAAGAACAAGAAGATATTTTAGAGAAAAATATAATGTTTTTATCCATGTTACATAATCTTCCTCCTCATCATTATTTCAACGAGACAAAGCCAAAGCCAAAGCAAACAAAATGATCACATATCTATGACATTATTATTATTATTCTTATTATTATGCCGGTTGACAAAGAGGCATTCCAAACCTCTAACAAACGTTATGATGTAAAGCAACAACATCCATCAGGTTTGCATGTCGAAAGAGAACCAAAGCGTCCGCATGGCCCGAAACAATCACCATCCGACTTGCATGGCACCCCGATAGATACGCAGGTTGCTTTTGGCTCCTTAATTGGGTTTTCTGTAAGTAAACATAATATTTAAGTAGCAATAAGAAGAAGTTAGAGAATCATCAACAATGTTTACATTGAATTCAAATAATGAGACGGAAATGATTCTAATATATACCAGTGGATGCCACAAGCATGACAAGAGATAAAACCAGGAGACCAACGATGAGAACAGAGAGCTTAGAAGCCATTTGTGATGGACCTGATGAAAAGAATATTGATGATAGAAGGTTGACGATTATAATAATATCAGGACTTTCGGAAGTAGCACTAACCTGGAGTAATGGTGTCAAGAGAGGCCATTAAATAGAACCTCTATGATTGCATGAGATTTGCTCCTTACTAGTTTTGGGTTTAGTATTATTTACAAGTATTTATTGAGCATATTTGAAGTATGATGTGTGAGAGATGATCCATTGAACCATAATTTGAAAAGCAAAATATTTTATTTAGATTTACTATTCTCAAAGTATATCTAAAACAAATATAGTAATATATTTCTATTTAACTTAATCATAAGTTGTTCCATCGATATTAGTTTTGATTTATTCCGTGATGCTTTTGTGAGTTTAGTTAGTATCCAATGAGTTTATCTCGACATATAATTTATAAGACCTGATACATTTAACCAAAGTTTTCTAAACAAAATCTCTTGTCCAAATTCACTCTTCCAAATCTATATCAAATGCAAATAAACTAATATTACACTTGTAATTGGAACCATATCAAAATATATAGCATACATGAAGGACTCTTGGCTGCCTGTAAAATTAAGAGTACTGAAATCCATACCTTTACATTAAGAAGTCATAGTCTTCCACCAGTAACAAGTTGCAACTTCTTCGTTTCTTTGTCCCATAGACTGTTGGCAAGTATAGTTTGTCAATAATTCATATCCATTTATTTATATGGCACAAACAAAGCTGTGTTTTAACTATTTCTTCTTCTAGTTTCATTTTCTAAGCATAAAGAAGAATTCATACCTGATCAATGTTATAGCTCAATTGCATAATTGAAAATTATTGACAGTTCAAGATAATGTTGAGCTAGTAATTCACTTCTTCGGAGTTTTCGGATGGAATATGAACAGGCGAGATATAATTAGTTAAAATTAACTCACCTTATTCATTTGTTGTGATTTCTAATAATCTCGATTGGTTGATGTGATCTTTAAATTTCTTGAAATATGAATTTTTTAGGAAATTTTTGAAGATAATTTTGCTTTCACCCAATATAAGATTCATGAACTTAGGAGTAAGAAATGTCATGTGTATGTTGAAAGTATTGTGTGCGACACAAAGAGTGTTGTGAATCCGAAATCATTTTCTCTCACTTTCGGCTACATCCTATTAAGAAATGGGCTCCTACTAACCCAACCCACCTATTGAAGAGATCTTAAAAGCCTAAGCCATCCTATCATATATATGCCTTTGGAAAATCAAGTTTGACTCTAATGGTTTTGTTCTAATTTCTAGGATCAAATCATTGTCTTTAGAAAGCATTATCTTGTTGTGGATATTGGTTATCATCTAAAAGATATGATGAATATAAAAATTGTCTTTTAACTTGTTAGGTGGATACAAAGTGAAAGCCTGCAATGCATGATTCACAAGTGTGTTGCATGATTCATGAAAACTAGCATATGCTCTCTTCTTCAACCATTTCTATATTTCTTATCTTTCCTCGAAAGACATGACAAAACCAAAACCATGATTCATGAAAACTAGCAAATGCACTCTTCTTCAACTGTTTCTATATTTCAACTCATAACTTTAACTCGATTAGAGGCCCTAACATAGTAGCATGTTCAAAATTTCAAGCATCTCCTCACATTTGAGTAGTAGTGTCCAATAACTCCATTAAATCCCCACTAAATTATGGTTTTGGTAAACCTCCAAGTATCTAACTTTATTTTCTATAACATTATTGCTTTTACCGACGGAAACATGAAAATAATGGACAAAAAAATAATTTCAACATCTTAGTTATGTTTTCAATGGTGACAAACAACGGTACCGTTAGGAGCCACAACAATTGTGTCAGTGCGACGTAGTTGTCGAGCGATGCTGATGCAGATATAGAGCGACAAAATAGATACTCGATGTCTGCATCGATGCTGATGTAATGCAGAGCGACAAAAGAGCAACGATCTATTACGAGCTAGACGTGCCTTCCTTAATTGGGCCTATGATGTGTCCATCTACGATGCCAACTTCCTCATGGCTTATCATGTCCACCAGGTCACTTGTGCTGCTTACCACTCCCTTGACGTTGGCTATCATATCTCCGACATAGGTACGTGGTGGGTTCACCACTTTTGTGCTTCCTACAATCTCGATCCCGCTTACCAACTTCCTCATGGCTTATCACGTCCATCAGGTCACTTGTGTTGCTTACCACTCCCTCGACGTTAGTTATCATATCTCCGACGTAGGTACGTGGTGGGTTCACCACTTTTGTGCTTCCTACAATCTCGATCCTGCTGTCTTCCATCTATATTTTGTGACCTCCTTGTCCTCTAGCTCTTTACTATTTACCAATGAATCCGCAGTAACACCTCAGGTGAACAAGCCCATAGACCCTCGATCATGAAACAACTACACAGGGTGATTGAGGAGACGACGGGGTTGTTATTAATGGTCACCACACCAAATGCATCGGCATTGAATCACACGGAACACAGATTCCGCACATACTGCTGATGCACTGAAATCCTCGAGATATGCAAAACAAAACTAGCTTTATCTCTAGGTACTCAAATGAATCATACAACTACTACTCCAGCATGATAGTGAACGGATCAAAGCAATCCAAATCTTCTGGTCTCAGAAATTTTTAAGACAGATTTCACTGCTCGAACATGGAAAGAGATCAACCAAAAGATCAGGTGGGATCTCATCACACGCATCAGAAAATTGAACAAGTTGACAAAAACAAAGTCGAAAGCTACAGCTAACAATCAACAATGAAATTGAACCTCTATCCACGAAAAGCAAGTAAACTGCATTATCTCCATCGACAGAGTTACCTTTTCCTATATGTACTTCGTGTCCCGCAAACGCAGACGAAGCTAATTATCTGCAAGAAGACTAAATAAACGGAAAAAAGGAAACTTATCAAACAAAAAATATATTAATCTGATTTAGCTATAAAGAAAAGAACTTGGCGATGTTCCGCAGATCCAATCGAACAATATACGTAAATGAAGCCCCTGAAACGAAAGAACGGCCAAAGAAAAGAAGAGATGAGATAGCACTTAGCTGGGCCGCCATCAGAGAGCTACTCGGAGCAATTTATAGCTGGCAAGTACGAACCCTAAACCTCGAGCACTCCGGGAGGCAAAAACCTGACCGAATCTTGCCACGGGGAGCTCTCGGTGAGGAGAAGCTCGATCCGGCATGCTGCGGAGATTGTTCCGACGGGTCAGAGATCGAAACCTTAGCGGATCCACAGGGGAGTGAGGAAGAAGAGCACGAGCATGATGCGTGGTAATGACAAGTCATCACCAGCTGTCATTCGACCGGAGCAGTTGGCTCTCGATCGTTGAAGTGTGACGACGTACGGCGCGTTTTATTGCACAGATCTTAAAGCGGGATTGCTTAATGATCGGGTCGTTCACAACTCCTGCATTGTGATCCGTGCGAGCGCACGGCACTCGGTCGCACTCATGGGTGTGGTGTATTTACTCAAGTTATTAATTTATTAAGAACAACTTAATCATATTAAATACAATTTCAATTATTAATTTTAGCTATTAATATTTAATGTAAATATTTCATAATAACGGTTTAAAGATATTTTGATATGGATTATAATAAAAGAACGTACTTAAAGTGCAGCTACATTGGTTTTAAACAGTTTTACATGGGAAAAAAAAATAAGTGTAAGTCAATCCAAAAATACTATGACATTGACTTTTAATTTGATTCGATCTCAGAAAATAAATCGATTCTGTTTAATTGAAAAAAGAGAGAAAACTGAAAATGATACAAGTATTTTACAGGGTAGAAATATTCCATGGTAAAATTTTGAAAATAAATAAACAAAATTGATGCTAGTTGGACAACAAGCAAAGCATCAAAGAAAACGTTTTTTATTACCTCTAGCAGTTTAGAGACTCAGAACCATCATTGGAGGTAGAATTGTTCATAGCAGGAAGGTCAATATACCTGGACAATCAAAACAAGCAAGACTTCAATTAATTAGTAAAAAGTTGACAATTTGAGATGATGATTAACATAGATGAAAAAGGAGGTAAAACAGTGTGTACCAAAGCGTAATAACTCATCAAAACAAAAAAATTCCTAGCAAAATCTTATAGAACAATCAGATAGTCCATGTCTCAACAATCAACACCTTGACTTTGCTGGCCCAATAACATGTGCCTTGGTTCTCTTCAAGCTTTTACATTTGCTAGTCACATCCAAAGGCTTATTTCGTCATTTTTAATTCAAAGCAAAACACTGAGAAGCTTTTAGTCCAATTCTGCTTGTCATTCCACTAACTGTGGTCAATTTCTTTAACATGTCCTGTAAAAATGGCTGAATAAGCATCAATCAATCAATAATGTCATGACATACATATAAGACCATGAAAAGGCTATCCGTTGCTGTAAAATAATGACATATTTGAAATAATCACAAGACCATGATATAAATGACTAGCAAAATTCACTGAATAACTGAATTCCCACCTCTTCAGTCTGAACCCCTGCAAGATGAGGCTATCCAATGTTGAGTGCCACTATTTCTGTAGGTTGTGTCAGCTTGAGCCAGACAAGTAAGCATTATTGATTAGCCATTTTTACATAACTAGAACCAGATTATGAGGGAGTAACTGGTTTGCATTTCTACTGTAGAGACTCTAGGATCAGCCATTGACTAGCACTCAGCTGACAAAAAAATTTATGTTCTTCAATCAAAGAGAATTAGTTGCAGCAATTTACTCGATAATACTGAGTCCAACTGGTAGTTTTCACTGCACTGCTTGTGAATCTGCGATGAGTTGTCTGTTATCGGTCAGTATACCAATGAGCAATCCTAAGGTTCAATATGTCCATATGCTCACATGATCTATTGCCCATGTCGACCATTGATTTTGAAATCCTGGGCAGAGAGTACTTGTAAGAATTCTTTGACTCTAGTCTACATAGACAGGTCACTTAAAGAAGCTAGGAGATGATATTTCACCTGAACCCTGTTACTCTCTCACACTACAATGTCAACGACAGATTCCAAATCCAAATTTTCTATTGACCCAGGATCACTCATTTGCCCAGTTAATGTATCCAACACCTCATATATCTCAGGTGCCAGGGGGTTCGACCTATCCCCCACTAGGAAAGGATGAAATCCATTCCCTAAATCAGCCCAAGCCAAACCGGGTGATTTTCTAACACCCGAGTCCCTCATCAATGTCCTCACCTTTGCAAGCTCATCCCAACATCCAGCAGCTGCATACATGTTAGCAATCAGCACATAGTGCCCAGGATTGTCCGTCCCCATCTCTAGGAGCTTCTTTGCAGCTCTTTCTCCAATCTCAGTGTTCTCATATACCTGGCATGCCCCAACAAGAGCTGCCCACATTGCAGCTGTCGGCGGTAGTGGAGCTTTATGAAGAAGTTCCTCTGCCTTTTTAACCAAACCGGCTCGAGCAAGTAGATCAACCATGCAAGAGTAGTGCTCCATCTGTGGCGCAATGCCATATGAGTCAGTCATCATTTTAAAGAGCTTATGACCCTGGGACACAAGTCCAGAGTGGCTACAAGCTGAGAGGACTGCCACCATATTTATGTGGTCAGGTTTGATCCCACTGTCAATCATCTGATTAAAAAGTTTCAAGGCAGCAGTTCCCTCACCTTGTATTCCGTAACCTGCTATTATTGAAGTGTATGACACCTGATCACGGTTGGTCAGCAAGTCGAAGACCCTTCTAGCAGCTAAGATTCTTCCTGACTTTGAGTACATGTCAATAAGGGAGTTCCAGAGTAATAGATATCCCTTGAAATCATGTTTAGTGATGTAGCAGTGCAACTCTTGCCCATGCTGAAGGTTTGCAACACGGGTACATAAGGCGAGGTATGTCACGATGGTTACATAGTTTGGTTGAACTCCTGATTGTACCATGTCTCGAATTACAAAAGAAGCTTCCTCTGCTTGGTCTGACAGGCCAAAGCCGGCAATCATTGTATTCCATGTGACCAAACTCCTCATTTTGGCCTTTTGAAACAAAAGGCAAGCGTGCTCCATGTCTTTACATCTAGAGTACATTGTAATCAGTGCATTGCGGACGCTCTCAATCCCATCACCGCAGCAACGAGTCGCAAACCCATGAATCTCTTTCCCCAATTTTAAAGATCCAACATGAGAACAAGCACTCAGACCAACGACCAGCGTCACAAAGTCAATCTCAGACCCATGCATGGTCACCTCAGAGATCAATCTCAATGCTTCTCTGGGATTGCCCCTTTGCAAATGACCACCGACGATTGTGTTCCACGTAACGCTATTCACCTCTGAGTTCTCCGCTCTCATCTGTTCGAACAATTGGAATGCTTTCTCCCACATTCCCCGTGATGCATACCCTGACACCATAGTATTCCATGACACCACATCTCGCTCCGGCATTTCGTCAAACAGCTTCCTCGCAAAACCTAAGGCGCCACACTTTGCGTACATTGCGGTCAACGCGTTCTGGACAAAAATGTTCCACTCCATGCAGCTGTCATTAATTGACCTGTGCACTTCCTTCCCAAACTCCAGGTCGAGCACGACGCCACAAGCCCTAAGAACCGACGGGTAGGTGAATCTATCAGGCTGGATGCCTATCTGAACCAGCTGCCTATAGGCGAGGAGCGCATCGGAAGGGCGGTCGTCCTTCATGTACGCAGAGATCAACAGGTTCCAATGGAGAACCTCCAAACTGTGCGAGGAAAAGACGAGGGCGTGGGCATCCGGGAGGAGGCCAAACGTGATGTAGAGGGAGGTTAGCCTGGGGAGTAGAGAAGGGTGGTCATGCAAGCCACAAGAGAGGGTGAGGGCATGGAGCTGCAAGCCCTGACGGGCGGCCTTCTGGGAAGAGGAGCATGAGATGAGGGATGAGAGAGAATGGAGGACAAGGAGAGAGGAAGCGGGGTAGCGGAGACGTAGAAGGGAGAAGGCAGTGAAGGCCTCGGAGAGGTGGCCCTGGGCGGAGAGCGCCTTGATGGAGGAGATGAGGGAGTGGTGGTGGTGGATAGGCGGAGATGCCTCTAAAGCTTCGGGTTCTGACGGTGCAGGTGGTGGTGACTGGGCGAGGAGGGGGAGGTGGAGGAGCGCTTTCTTCCATGGATTTGGGACGTGAGTTTGGGCTTGAAGCATTGCAGCACACACGGCCATTGGAGTTTAAGTTGGCCTTTATATATATATATATATACACACATTGTGTCTTGAGCCAATATACATTATCTAATGATAAAGAACAACAGGATCCAATAAAAAAAGCGATTGTTAAATAATATATATATATATATATATATATATTTTTTTTTTTTTTTTTGCCTGATACAATTGTGCATAAAAATACTTGCTCGCAGTAGTTGGCACAGAAATGACCATACAATTTCAGGGTTGAAAACAAATGAGAAATCAATTGTTGCCCTTTCTCTTGGCCTGGATTCCATATGATAAGACTTGAGAACACAGATCATAGTTTCATGCAATGTCACAATAAAATCCTGTTAGTATTGCTTCTGTTTGTCCAAACACTTCCATCCAACACTGCCCTCCATGTTTGGCTGTATCATCTCTTTTGTATACCAAAGCAATTGTCTATACAACAAAACAACAACAATTGCAAGAGAAAAACAAAAGTATGTTGACTATGACAAAGACTTGAGATTCATCAAGGGCAGAGCCTTAGGAGATGGTTTTGTCCAAACTACAAACTAGCCCATATTGATGCACAATGAGAAAGTCATAGAAGATAATCTTATTACCAATTTAAACCTTGATAACCATTGAAGCTGGCAAGTGCACTCAACCTGTAGTACCTCAACTCAATCCTTGTCCATCCAACATGGTTGCTGGCTTTATTTCTCATCAGATTCAGCATGTTCTCTGGTATTTCAGTTCCATCCACATGCACATGTATCACTGCAATTATGAACCATGAATTTCCCAAAAGAAAACTATAAAGGAGGCACAAACATGTTCTTTGGTTTATCACAAAATCTACTTTCACCCAGTTACATGATAACAATCTAATTCCCCACTCCATGTGTATATCCAGGATATTATGTGTGATCAAGTAATCCAAAAAGTAATATAGGAGTATGATGTGGACAGTGATTCAATAGTTTCACTGCCATGACCATAAACAATTGGGAGCCTTGCCGATTTCCATAGTGTTGCCAAGCTCCAGCCAACATGCAGCTGAAGCAAACATGACTACTACTAACTGTAGTGGCTGGGATTGCCCCACTTCATCTCCAAAAGCTTCTTAACAGCTCGTTGGCCAATCTCTTTGTTCCCACGAACCTGAGAAGCACCAACAAGGGTAGCTAACATTGCAATGCTTGGCTCAAAAGGCATTTGATTGATTAACTCTTCTGCCTTCTTGAGGAGACCTGCCCGACAGTATAAATCGACTATGCAAGAGAAATGTTCCAATCGAGGTGCAATGCCATATACACTGATCATGTGGTTGAACAACAACTGTCCTTCAGTCACAAGTCCCGAGTGGCTACAGGCTGAGAGTATGGCTACCATTGTTACATGGTCTGGTTCAATCTCACTGCTAATCATCTGCTGGAATAGCTTCAACGAAGTGATTCCTTCCCCCTGCATTCCGTAACCTGCAATCAACAAAGTGTAAGAGACCACATCACAATCTCTCATAATGTTGAAAAGCCTTTGGGCAGTTGCCATTCTTCCTGATTTGGAGTAGATACCAATGAGAGAGTTGCCAAGGGCCAGGTGGTCTTCAAATCCCTGCTTGGTTATATAACAATGTAGTTCTCGTCCATGCTCGAAGTTCATAACACGAGTGCACAAGGAAAGCATGGTTATAACTGTAACAAAGTTGGGTTGCATGCCAGAGCCGATCATCTTATGGAAAAGAAAATAGGCTTCCTCTGGTTTTTCTGCATGTAAAGCTCCTGAAATCATGGCATTCCAAGCAATCAGACTCTGCATGGCATTAATTCTAAACAGAATGTATGCATAGCTTGTGTGCTTGCACCTGGAGTACATTGTGATCAAAGTATTCACAATATTTTCAATCCCGTCGCAGTGAATTCGAATTGCCACTCCATGAATCTCCTTTCCAATCCTCACAGACTCAACTTTAGAACATGCCTTTAGTCCAATGACCAATGTCACATGATCCACAGCTGAACCACTGATTCTCATCCGGGAGATCAACCTTAGCACTTCCCAATGGTTACCCAACTGCAAATTCCCTGAAACAATAGCATTCCAAGTTACGGTGTTCACTCCTGGGCCCTCAAGCATCGACTGTAGCAACTCAAACGCCTCCTCCCACCTTCCTACCGAAGCATATGCCGAGATCATCGAGTTCCAAGTAATAACATCTCTCTCAGGCATTCCATCAAACAGGCTCCTCGCGGCGTCCAGTGCACCGCACTTCACATACATGGCCACTAAAGAGTTCCAAGCGCACAAATCCAATTCTATCCCAGCAGCATCCATGCAAACATGAATCTCCCTTCCTAAGCCCAGGTCACCCATCTCGCCGCAAGCGCGGAGAACGGACGAGTAGGCATGCTTGCCCACCCTGACGCCCCTCTCAACCATTTGCTTGTAGGAAAAAATCGCACCTTTCCAACGCCGGCAGCGGGCATGCGCAGATACGAGGAAGTTCCAAGCCAAAGAACGGTTATTGCTCGAACTTTCGGCTAAAGAGGTGGCGTCGGAGAGGAGACCGCCTGCGGCGTAGAAGGAGGTGAGCTTGGGAAGCAGGAAGGCGTGGTCCTGGAAGCCGAGGGCGAGGACGAGCGCGTGGAGCTGCCGGCCCTCTGGAATGGCGCTGCGGGAGGTGCAGCACGAGAGGAGGGACGACAGAGGGCGCAGAAGAAGGGCCACGTCCGGGGAGCGGAGGCGGAGGTCGGAGAAGGCAGCGAAGGCCTCGGACAGGTGGCCGACGGCGGAGGCGGACTGGATGAAGGCCACAATGGAGCGCAGTTGAGAGCTGCGTGCAGCCGAAGGGAGGGCCTTCGCCGGTAGCACCGGTGCTTGGGAGTTGGTAAGGGGAGAGGGGAGAGCACTCCACCATCGTATGGGGATGCACCTGTCGATGTGGTCGAAGGTGTTCGATGAAATACTGGGAGGAGAGGAGCGCATCAACGTCTCGACGCATCACGGTGTGGTGCGGCGGAAGTGGTGGTTTGATTCATTCGAAACGTATCTAATTGTTTTGATTCGGAAATGGCCTTATCGGGTAGCCACGGAACCCAACAAATAAACTAATTAAACCCGATCCGATGAGCTATCGGGTCGGACGCAACTCTCTCTTGCAAAGAGGAGGCATGATTAGGGCAAGTAATCCAGAGTAGTCCGTTTATCAACCTGGATCGTCGGATCTAACTGGACGGTCAAGATCGACCTTGTATGTTTCTCGTCCTCGTGACATCTGTTTGGCTGCTCTCCTTTAGCTGCATGGATCAGTCAATGCAATATTTAGAACCAGATGATATCTATATAAAAAAGACAATAAATCAAGAGAAACACAAAAAGTTATGAGAACTAAATTGCTTGCTGCAAAGACACAACATTCGTCAATCTCTCACACTCAGTTACAGCGAGCCCAACGTTACAAGAGGCTACCTGTGGATTGATCACCATCTGTATACCCAACCAGCACTGATGCTGTCAACTTACAATAACAATCCAAGCTTCAAAGCTAACAGATCCAAGTAAAGAAAAATGAATCAACAACTTTGGAGAACATACCATGCATGGTGGTCAGCTCCCAATTGATATCGCTTCTGCTTGGAATTCAAGTAGTGAATTAAGAAAGAGATCCAGAGAAAATGGAGAATCACTGAGACAGGTAAAACAAATATAGGTCGATGCCGCAGAGCACATGGAGGGCGCAAAACTCTACACAGGTATTCCTGAGAAGCCATCCAGTCGAAAACTGTGAAAATTCACTTTGGTAGACTTAAAGACATGAGCAAAAAAATTGATCTATACACACCGGTGACAAGTGAAAGTATCAGATATCGGCAGGGTATATTTAGATCCACATGTGAATACATATGCACCATCAGAATGACTCTTTTCCATTCTTTTTTGGCATACCAACTCAAACAATGATGCCATGATTATGTAGCAACAGATCACTATCATTGAACACCTTTATGTATCAAATATTACCCATGGGAAGAGATTTTCAAAATAAAAAACCCAAGATTCTGTAAGCTACCCAGTTTATTAAAGTTGCTACTGCACACACCTGCATGACAAAAGCCTTTAGTTACAGTAAGCTTTGGTCACATCAAGAATTTT
>NW_027021355.1:108207-140781 GCF_036884655.1 Musa acuminata AAA Group | reverse complement strand
GAAACCCACAAAATAGCACTTTGAACAATTGAAAAGCATAGACTCACCTAAAACACTATAGCACCTTTTGCCAGTCTTTAGCTGATGGTCTGGCACTTATTAATACTCAGAGTGAAATAACCCGGTATGAGTAGACTTCTCCTCTTATAGTTATGTTCTCAGAAGTTGCTAGACTAGCTCCTATCGAAGAAAAGAGAAAAGCTTTATATGCTATCGAAAGCGGGATGGCTGCTAGAAGTAGTAGGAGGAGGGGAGGGCTATTAATCACAGCAATATATATATGGCACATCTGCTATCTGTCCTAAACAAAGAAAAGGGCTCCAGCAGGCCTCTTTTTAGGCATTAAAACACGAGTGAGTTTCTGGGGTCTCCGCTATCACCCGAAGAGGAAAGAAATAAATAAGATGAGCATTAGATTGGGGGATAGATTGATTTCCTCGATGCCAAGAATGGGTTGTTTTCAAGGTGACTAGAGATTGAATCAAATAAGAGAAGAGAGATCGTTGCATAGAGAGATTAGCGTGGCAACACCATCATATGATACTGAATCGTCTGCTGTCAAAAGCGAGTGGGGAAAGAAAGAGCTATTGGGCATCTAAGGGGAAAGAAAGAGCTATTGGGCATCTAAGATATAGTCAAAGATGAGAATCCTGCCTGACTCTGGGCTGGGCATCTAAGATAGTCAAAGATGAGAATCCTGTCTGACTCAAGACTATCCCAAAGAATAGAATGAACGGCTGTAAGTTCACATTCATAATCTGTTCGAGGCGCACTCAGTGTCTTCTTTTGTCATATTAGTCTTCAATTATTATACCAACAACACTCAAAACTCAAATCCACAATGGCCTCAGCCCATGGTAATAAACACCTAAAGTACATGTTAGTACTTAGTCCTCTAAGAAATCTACAATATGAAGTTTCTTATGATAGTTGTATTTTCGTGTCTTGGCTGTTGGCGAAAGTAAGTCCGTATAAGAAGTTTCCAGATTAGATGTAGGATCAGAGTCAGGGGATGCCTATATATAAATAGGTAATAAGATCGGATGCATAATTGACTGTTATAGGTTAATCATGTATAGAAGCCGAATCCACTCTCGAATCTCATGCCCGCGGGTCTGCAATCGAAGTTGAGTTCTTAGTTGACTGTGTTGCTTTTGTTTAAGGAATCATAAGTTTCAACAGAATCAGTAGAAACAAGATCATAAGATAGAGCAGGGTTAGCTAGAGCTGGAACACGATCTTAAACAGTTCGGTATCTCGGTATTGGCAATGTTGTTTGTCTTATTGGTTCAACAAGCCGAGAAGCGGGATCAAGGTCGGGGTGAATTCCTGGAAAAGTGGAAGGATAAGAATTCAGATCATCTGCAGGATCAGAGGAAACTGCTAGATCTGTTGCAGAATAAGTCAAGTCCACAAGAGAAGAAGCTTCAGATCTAATTGATAGCGCAGAAGCTTTGCGAAAGGAAGCGGGAAAGAAAGAATCCTTAGTATTACCGGACTCTAAGGTCTATGTTTCTAGGCTCAAATCCACTCTAACAGCAGTAAGTGGTATTCAATGAAAGGATTTGCCATTTGATGCTTCATCTGGGCACTGCTTCACCTCCTCTTCTGAAAATGATTCAACTAGAACAGGCTTTCAGCACCTTGCTTATGATTGATTATTCTTATGATTCCTCTTTCCCTGAACTCTACTTGAAACTGGAACAATACCACCCCCTGATGAATCTGATCCACCATATTGATAGTTTTAGGCTGGAATACCATCTTTCTTGAAGTGTATTGAGTGCTTTTTAGTCCTTTCCTGTAGACAACACCTCAGCATGAGATTCGGCTCACTA
The DNA here is from genome assembly GCF_036884655.1 of Musa acuminata AAA Group. Taxonomy (NCBI): domain Eukaryota; kingdom Viridiplantae; phylum Streptophyta; class Magnoliopsida; order Zingiberales; family Musaceae; genus Musa; species Musa acuminata. The sequence continues at coordinate 138,943 of NW_027021355.1, read as the reverse complement.
CTCCCTCGGTGTTGGCAGTAAACTAAACCCTTTTTCTTTTGATGACGTCAATCCAATTACAGAAGCACTAACTAAGGGAAAGCCCAGAAAACTACACTTTCAACAAACAGCCAAGCGTATACTTCTGTGTTTCATTCTGACTTGAGATCCGAAACCCCATTCCTAGACTCTTACTTGCAGGGTTGGTTAAGGGCAGTAGGTAGGCAATAAAGAGAACTCGGGGGTATTTACAGGGATTCTCTTACACCCTTTTTCTCCTCTGGCCTTCGGCTCCTCTGTTTCTGACCTTCTAGTTTGATTCTTACCGTTAATAGAACTAAACCAAGTTGGGTAGGCTATAAGTATAACTAGGGTTGGTTAGTGACTTCTATAATACGGAGCTGGGGAACAAGAATTCCGTTATTGTGGATAGCATCTTCTACTTCTAATCTCTATTCTGATTCCGGGAACAGTGGGGTAGTGACTTATCCTATGAGACTCCTCTGTCTAATGATTCTTTTTCAACGGAAACTTCTACTTATCAAACATCAATCTCATTCTGAACCAGGACCCCTGACCTGGAAACGTATCTTTCCACTTCTGATGTTGCTTACTTCTTTCACCACCGGACAAGAATTCATTAAGTGCTTTCTAATCTAATAGTCGTCTAGGTCGGTCCGGTCCGTCCTTCTTTCTAGTATTCATATGAATGATTAAAGTAAGGAGTTTGCTGTGACGTAGCTTGTTGAGAAACAAGAGTAAAGAGCGGGCGCAGAGTATATATGAGTTTAGCACTAAATGATCTTCCTTTTTGTTTAGAGAAACAGGCAATGCGGACTTAAATCAAGCTTTGCTACTAATTCACATAATAGGTGATGCACTCACATTCAACGCGCTAACATTTGGAGTCTTATTGTTCGGGATGCTCTGACTCTTGGGGTCCGTTAATTAGTTTCGGTGTTTTTAATCACACCTCTATATGTGTAACACTATATGATTTGAAAGAAGCAAGGGCTGCTACTTATAGAGGAGCTGGAAGCTGTGAGCCATCGCCTGAAACTCTAAATCATGCGTTCAAGCAGGGCTCAGAGAAAGAAAGGCTTATTTCCAAGTCCAAGCAAGAAGGCTCATTTATCGTTGTTTAAGGCAGGGTCAATTCCGATAATGGCAAATAGTTCATTGAAACTCATAAATGGTCCAAGGAATGCATTTGATGCCTATAGTCGTCCGTCTTCTTTGTCCAACTCCCTTCCCCAAAGCCCGGAAAGTCACCTCACCCAGCTCCTGCTTCATATCTTTCTTCGGCCCCAGATCTTATAGATGAAACTAAAACAAGGCATTCTGCTGCTTCATCTTCTAAAGCCTCGGATCTTGTAGACTACACTCGAACAGCTGAAGATCCGCCAAGCTACTACTTAGCAACAAGTGATCTATTTCCTCATTGCTGAACACATGGGCTCTAGGAAACTATAGAGGCTCTAGGAAACTATAGAATGGAATTGACTACTTGCTGAACACTAGGGTTCCACTACTTGCTTGTATTATGCAACGTCGCGTCGAAGCTAGTACTTGACTAATGAATCAGTGGGCTAAAGTCAAGGAAGAGAGAAGACAAAAGTATACGCGAAGAGCAGTCCGGTTTTTCATAACCTTCTATAGGAGAGCACTATCTTATTTTCTTGTTCTGTTAGCAGCGAGTTCGTTTCGGAGTTTAGAAGCAATGCTAAGTTAGGTTACCTTATATCATGTGCGCACTCCATGAATCAATGAATCCATAAGCAAGCCCTAAAGAAGCAAAGCAGTGTGTTTTTAATGTCTTCTATATTAGAGGAAGAAGAGATGTTTTGATTCTTGTTCGTTCCATTCTTGTAAGCTGACTTTTCTTGTTGAACCTATAGGCTTTGGGCAATAAGTGGTGGAGAACAAGTATACAAGCTAGGACTTTCAGATACGAGCATGAAGTACACCCGAACAACGCTCCGTTACGTGGGCTAAGCATTCTTCTTCTTGGCTTGGCTAAGCATTCTGGATTCTATCGTAGACAACACCAAAAGAGTAAAGAAACGATACTTATTAACTTACCGCTTACTTTCATTCAATAAGTGAGAGAAAAGGTTAACTCCCGAAAACTTGACTTGAGACTTGATACTGAGAATGGGTGTTAGCGCCTGTGGTCAGCTACCCTTATGAAAAGAGTATTAAAGACATAAATGATCTAATAACATAGTTATAACCTAACCTCCTGACATCTTAGTTACCGAATAGAAGAAAGAGAAAGAAGTACCGAGACCAACATAACAAACATACAGAATGTGGGCCCCTCTTTATACTGTGGATTAATTACTGACCGTCTAGAGGATCAGCTATTCAATTAACTCATCGCACACCACTATTAAGAGTGTTATTCTGATATATTTGATTCTCTTCTAATATGTATGAGTACGATTGGTTACTATAAGAGAATACATTAAGTGTGGGGACCCCTTTGTTTCTGAACTTTAGATTGATTCTATCATGGTATATATCTTGCGTATAGTATCAAAAGGTAGGTTCTTCTTGTGGTACTAGGTTCCAATAAAGAATATCTGTTCCATTAGGGTCGGTGCCTATTGCCCACGTAACTCGAAGTCAAGAATATCTGTTCCTTCTAGAAATAATATCCGTTCTATAAAGTGCCTATTGCCCACGTAACTCGTTGTGTATAATAGAAAGTATAGAGAGGAAGTGTATAATAGAAAGTATAGAGAGAGAGGATGCGCCTAATTAGGTATTCAATACTGGTAAGAGGAAAAACATTATTCTATAGGTATTAAATAAGGGTAAGAAGAAGAAACATATGATTATAGAGTTGTTAAGAGGTGTGCTGCGCCTATGGTATGAGTTAAGAAAGTAACCGCCTGAAACTCCCTATTCTAAAAGGAGAAACCAAGCGTATACTACACTGTTAGTGCAGAGGTGTTACTACTTAGTGCAATTCTGAGACCGTCAAATACAGAGTGAAATTATGATTGGTTTAGTCTTCTATATCAGTGATACAAGGCAACTCCAAATACTTAATTGAACAGGCTACTTAATTGAACTGACCCCCTGGAAACTCCTTAGTATGCGAAGGAGAGGAGCGGGAAGTCCACTATACTTGCCTATTGATTCTTCACTCTAGACAAGGTGTGGTCCAAGTCTAGTTTGGGTGCTCGGAAAGTGCAACTATACGGACTTGCTCATTAACCGCCGGACTTATTCAACACTCTAGAACACCAGGGTTTCTTGCTCTAGTACTATCACCACGTCCTGTTTTAGCCTTTCTCTCAACCCGGGCTAAGGTGGATGAAATTCTATAAGAATAAGAAGATGTTACCCTCCGGAGCAGAGGAGGGCTTTGATAAAGGGGGAGAGGGAATAACTTCCAGAAGCATTGGAGATGAGTGTCCCACTTCTATTTTTTGTGCTTCCATCAGCAGAATTGGAGACTCTTTAGCAATTGAGGAGATATAGACGACTAAGGAGATATGGACAAGGAAATATAGATAGAAGGGAGATAGCCTTCCTCTCACGTATTCGTACAAGCCATTAAGTTCCAACAACGAGAAAGAAACTAGAAGAAAAGACATGTTAGCTGGAAGGAAAAAACTCACTATAGCGTATATAGGGCGAACTCACAACTCACTGTTCACTTTCCCTAACTATGGAATATGGGCCGAATGCTATTATACTGGAATACTTTCTTCTTTATCTGGCTTGTTCTCTTGCTATTTTATTACTTACATAGTTTCATTGAATTTAGCTATCTTCTCCACTTCCTACCAGGGCGCTTGCTAAAGTCATATTCTATATGTATTACCTTGCGCAGGATCAGTGTGCATAAGTACGATGAGTTAGTACTTTCATCTCTAGCTTCAGTCTCTCGTAATGGGGCGCATGGAAAGAATCTCTCTTCACAACCAACACTTTCACTCCCATTAGGACAACAGCATACTCTAAATAATATCATTGAGTGTACAACTTCCTATAATCATAGTAAAATCCTGCATGGCTTGAAAAACGAATATAAGAGAGCCGGAAAGTCACCTATAACCTCATTGCCTGTTGAAACCTCCTTACTTGACTCAACAACTGGTAGATCACCATCAGTTCAATTAACTTCATTGTTTTCCTCTTCGCTCAATAGAGCTTCAATAACAGTTTGACAAGGCGCTAACGGAAAGGGGACAGGGTAAGTTGCCCATGGATCAACAAGTATAGAGTCTGGAGTTATTTAGTGAAGCAAGGTGCTGAAAGCCGTTAAGCTAGTGAAGTAGTTTAGTTGTGTAATATTCAATCTCCAAAGGGGGAGGGTTTTGGTTTGACTTCATTCTATGCCCCATGTGCAAGATGCAAGATAAGAGGTATATTCTTTGCTAGTTGTGGAATCAGCATAAGTTCAAAAGTCAGCTACATATATGCATCAGCAGTGGAAAGATAATAAGCTGTTTCGGTTTCTAGATCTGGGATCCGAATAAGGTTCATCAGCCGTAGGAGCAGGTTCCGGTTCGGCGGTAACTGAATCAGCAGTTCCAGAATTCTCTGAAGGTGCTAAGAGCCTTAGGCTTTAGAAAGGGGAGGTAAAGGTGCGCATCATCAATCAGTATCTACTCTTTTGGTGCGAGCTTGATAAGACTATGACGGGTAGTTCACCGGCGTTTCACTTAGCAAAAAGTAAACATCGACAAGAGAATCAACTGGATCAGTATCATCAGCTGTTCGAGAGGAAGCAACAGTTATTGAAGAAGAGATTAAGGCCTACTACAGTTCTCAAGTAATCTGTGTTTGTTGTCGGTGAAGAAAGAAAGTGGAGTTCGACTAAATCCGCTGTATCAAGTACTGGCAAGTCAGCGCTAAAGTCAGCTTCAAATTCCAGTGTAGTTCGAGTTTGATACTTGTTAGCTACGATAGAGGTGAGAGATACTATTTTCATTCTAATTGCCCTTAACCTTAACCTTGATTATTGCCTTGACTTGGAAATCCGCCTTCTTCCGCTTATCGCTATAATGTTTGACTGGCTTTTATGCCCCTAGCCCTACCACTAAGTAAAGAAGTCTCCTATCCGGAGTTCCGTTTCCCAGATAATGAATCAGCGGTTCAAAAGTCAGCAGCTGACAAGCAGCGTTAATAAGTGAAAGTCGTTGCTAAGTAGTTGCTTGGGCAAGTGTAGTTATTGTTTAAGTATAAGTTTCATCGGGTTAGAAGAGAGAAAAGATCTTATACTTCTAAGCTCTAAACTGCTGATTGAACGGATTTGAGCCTTCGCATTCAATTATGTCGAACTATACGGAACTTCAGCTGCTCTGGGCAAGAAAATCCAGTAAAGAGTGAGTTTTGGCCATGCCCTATACATGTAAAGAGTTTGTTTCGGAGTGTTGTAGTGTTGTTGAAGTAGAGACGGAGACGTCGGTGAAGTCTAAAGTAAGCGGGAAAGCTGGCAAGTAATAGAAAGGAAGTAGAATAATGTTGATGACACATATAGAGTAGTAGGGTAAACTACCAGCTTAGCTTTTGACACTGCAACATTGAATTGAACTGAACAAGCAATTCCAGATCAACTCGCTAAGGCACTTTGGCCAAGTATAGAATTCGAATAGAAATAAAGTGACCACCAACTCTTATAGAATAAAGTCAACAAAGGGAAGACTTCACTAAAAGTCAAAGCCCTGACCCGCTCGCTAACACACAAACAAGCAACTGGGACTTATAACGTGAGCGGATCGGATCCTCGCTTGTTTCATTTCGAATGAAAAGAAGTCAATGAAGAGAAAAGAAAAGAAGTAGAATAATATACATCATACTATACTACTAACGAGATGATAGTAAAAAACGAAGCTTACTCCCGACTCGACTCCTCACTTGTTGAACTGCTATCGGAAAAGGGTCACGCTAGCACCACTCACTCCAATAAATAAGCTCACTTCCAACAACAATAATAAGCTCACTTCCAACAACAATAATCACGCCCGTTGCTTGAAGAGAAGAATTGATATAGGCTGTAAGTCCATATACTTGCTGGCAGGACATAGGCATACTCTGTACTCTAAGTATACAGAGGCATCCTTTCCTGTTGAATTGAGGCCTTCTTATTACTTGCTTTCTTCTTTTCTGCTTTTGTTTGCTAGCTCGGCTTAGGTTGCTATTCTTTGATGCTTACCCTCAGTTTGCTAGCTCGGTCTTTGATGCTTACCCTCAGTTTGCTAGCTCGGTCTAGTTGAAAGTGTAGTATCCAGAAAGGTTTATTGTGTATATAATCTTGTAATCTGCAATCCATATTCTTTTCTTAAATGATTAAAGCAATAAGTTTGTTTTTCATTGAACTAGTTAAAGCAATAAGTTTGTTTTTCATGGAACTAGTAGCTTGATAGTTTTGTTAGTTTGTTTGTTCCGTTGTGCGTTGAATTCTACTTGTTTATTTGCTTGTTTCGACCTCAACACTGATGGACTTGCCTGGCCTGGTCTACCGCACAGCTTAACTGCTACCTACGTGGGCTTCTATCTATGATTATACAGCATTGCTTCCTTTTGGTTTCGTGGTTCCTTTTCTTGTAGTTGACCTTTCATCTTCAGTAAGATGGCTATTTTGTACCAGATTGATGGCCGAATTCTGCTTCAAGTGGTGGTCTAACTGCTGTCCTTATAAACGGAATGCAATCAATCTTCAATAATCCTTCATCGAGTGCTTGCTTTGCTTTCTATCATCTGCCTTCTATCTATGCCTTTGTGGTCGTTAACGGGAGCAAATGAAGAGTTGTTTGATACATAGCCGGAACCCCCTAACTTTAAGAAAGGCTAATCAAAGGCAAAGCGCTATAATGGGTCACCAAAAGAACCATTGCTTCACAATGTCGTGAATCTAAGATTCGCAGGACCTGTCATCAAGTTGTGCAGCTTATCCTTTTGACAACTACTACCCACTTAGAGCACCGCCCTTAGGCTCAGGGTTCCAAACCAACCCTTACAGCTATCCTGGGTCTATTTTGACTTTCATAGCAATATTAGGAATTGTTTACTCTGCGATTAGCTATATTAGGAATTGTTTACTCTGCGATCCGGACGAAGAAGTGATTCAAATCGAGGTCAAGAAACGATGGTTGATTCACATCGAGGCAGAAAGTAGAGTGGAGTATCCGGTTGATGCTAAATCAAGGTCCTGCAAGAATAGTTGATGCTAAATCAAGACAAGGAGCCCGAACCCTATACTATTCCATAATCATGAGAGAAAGATAGATGCTTTATGTTGAAAGATGCTCATGTTGTGTTGTATATTGAAAGTCATGTTATTCTATTCTATCATACAATCAGACTTATAAAGAAGCAGTCAGGAGGTTGTTTACAAAGTGCTATACGTGTCACGCTATCTTCTATTCAATAAGCTGTCAGGAGGGAGGTGACTATCAATTCTATACATGTGGGCGCTATCTTCTATTCCATAAGTGAGTGGAGTCCAGTATAATAGGAGTTTGAAGATTCTTCCATGATGTTTTCTGTGGTGTCAATAATATGAAAATATCCAATATTAGGCAAATATATCAATATTAGGCAAATATTTGATATTAAGTCACAAAACACTGCAACAAGCTTAATAAGTGGTAGCTTGTTGGACAATCAGTTGAACAAGGCGTTGCATAGCATAAGTAAGGGGCTTTTAGTCAAGAAGGGCAGGGGCAAGGAATTGTCTTGTGGCCGAGAGACTCTGATTTTGGGTTAAAGTAGTCCTTTTAGAAAGTGAAAAGCCTAAGCTAGCACCTAGATCACTGAAATGCTTCTTTCTCTTTTAATCCATCCCTTCTCTCCACTTTACCTCAGGTGCTTTAGAGTAAATCATGCCCTGCGCCTAGATCACTGAAATGCTTCTTTCTTTTAATCCATCCCTTCTCTCCACTCTGCCTCAAGTGCATTAGAGTAAATCATGCCCTGCTTGCTCTCTTCATAGTCTGAATGCGATCAGACCCAAGGTTGTGAAGATGGTCGGCTAATGGATCTTCGGTCTTCACCATCTGGAGTAAATCTTGACTTTGAGACTCCCTCACTAAGTTCATCTTGTCTTGAGCCACCTCTATAAACATTGTCCTTTTGGAATGGAATACACGTGTATTACTGGATAGCTGCTTGCTTGTCCCGTTACGTGGGGCATCGTCATTGGTCCGGAAACTGCATTCAAAGCGAACAAGTATGACTATTAGTATGGAGAGAGGAGGTGCCCTTATGTTCTCAAGTAACAAAACTCTAAACTAAACAATCCAATCATAAGACGAAAGGTGCCCATATGTTCTCAAGTAACAAAACTCTAAACTAAACAATCCAATCATAAGACTCAAATTGGATAGAATTAAGTAATCTAACCTCACTGCTGACTCCATTCATATAATCAACACATATTCTCACATTTATGTAACCTAACCTAACTCAAGACTCCTTATACTAGAAACAATTAGGATAGGCGCCCCGGCGGAAAGTAAGCGTTAGTGAGTTCGTAGAAACTTATCTAATTGTGCCTCAAACGAGAGTAATGGGTTAGCTGTAAATAATCAATTCTATAACACAGTGGGCGATATGCTAACTTGCACAAAGCAATGCCCGTTTGGTTACTTCATTCTATAATAGGTGAACTCCCGTTTGGTTACTTCATTCTATAATAGGTGAACTCAATTCTGATCTTATTCTATTCAGCGTTAGTGAGCGGCCGGTGGAAAGTTGGCTGTTGTTCAAAGTATCTGGAAGCTAAGCTGAGGTGTTGTATCAAGGAAGGGTATCAAATCATATACCATACTAGCTTGTTTCAGAGTTTCATCAAATTCTCTTTATTGGAGTTTGGACCCGTGTTCCGTAAAGGAATCAAAGTCATATAAGCACATAATATAATAAAGTCAAAAAACACCTTACTGAATAACTCTATGCTGGAATTTCGTGCACATCCTCTATTTGTTAATAATCTGACTACAAGAAAAACAGAAGACTCCCTTCCTATGCTTGTTCTCGTGCTTTAGTATATCATGGTGCCGATATGATAACTTCAAGTGTCAGGAGTTCGGTTAATAATTGATATAATCTTTGAACTTATATGAATTTAGTGCACATATATATGATATAAGCAAGTAAGAAAACCATGTTAACTTTATGCTTTTCCACTTTCTGCTTACATAGATTCCAATTGAAAGATATCGAAGTAAAGGAATTGTAGCGCTATAATCAATCTTGCAGTAAAGGTACGTACGGTGCTAGAAGCAATCTTGCATTAATGAAGGAGCCGAGCCCTGCCCTCCTTTGTCTAATTAGAGCGTTAAGGTCCGTTGAGTTCTTACTGCTACAAGGAATCTTCCTCTATTTTCCATAACATACATATTGGCTCCATAACATACCTTAATAATCTCATTTGACTCATTTCCTCTAAGTTCCAAGTTTCAGTTAATGGCTATTTGCTCAATAAAGTATTCTCCTAATCCTTTCTCTCTTATTGTTACAACTTCCTATGAATCTAACCAAAAGAGTTCTGGTGGACCCGGAAAGGAAGGAATGGTAATCTTTGACGAACCGGAGACAAACTCATTCTCATTTCGATTTCTATTACTTCAAGGAATGTCAGGTCTAGTTCTGTGCGTAAATGCGTAATGGAAGGTCTATATCGGTGCTATCTCAACTCTTTATTGGAAGTTCAAGTGTATTAAAGCACTATTCACATTCCCGGCCTAGAGTATAAGAGAAAAGAATAACAACAAAAGAGAGAATTCAAGCATAGGTAGTAAGAATAAGATAGAGGACAGCTTTAGATGAAGGTGTAGTTATATAGCCTTAAAAGCAGTAGAGCAAGCCCGAGATCGAGTCATGGCAGTTCCATATGTGAGTTTGGGTGTGAGGTCTGATGGGCAGTGCTTCTATTCTGTGTACATCAGTGAAAGCTTTGTTAGCCGCAGTTGAGTTTCTTAGTTCGAATCCAATTCTAGTAATAGTAGTTCTGCTCTTGTTAGCGGTGGGTTCGGTTCAGTCAGTCTCATATATAGCAGTTTCAGAATTGAAGATTGATGACGCATAGTCAGATTCCAAGTGCCGGCAGCAAGACTAACAGGTGAAAGAAATACTTTAGGGCGGTTAGAGGTCAGCAGGGGAAGTTTTCAACAAAGAAGTCAGCACCCCCGTGAGCAACTACAGACTGAAGTCCAAGAGAGAAAGACCTATAGACGGGAAAACAAGGCTCTAAGCAAGGGCAGCGTCAGCAGCGATGGCTCGAGCTGCAGAACTCAAGTAATCCTTTTAAGAATAGGGGACTAACCAGTCAAACAAATCTTGAGGGGAGTGGCCAAGTACTAATAAGAACGCAAGAAGCAAGTAGTAGACTCAAGCCTATAAGTAAGGATACAGTTTAGCAGTACGGGAATGGAAGCCGGGGCAGTAAGGATGAGATCGAGGTAAGGACTGGCTTGCCAGAGCAGTAGCTCAAGTTTCGTTGGGCACTGTCGAATTACTGGTTGTTATGTTAGTACTCGATCCCTAGTTTCTAGATCCAGTATTGTTGGCATTGATTCCGATCTGTATTATCAAAGAAAAGTATTAGAAGCACTAGGTCAATTCAGTGGGTTGTGGGGATAGAGTGAAGTCTTATAAACAGTAGGCTAAGCCTGATACGCAGTAAAGCCAGGATCAAAGGCGGGGAGAGGGATACGGTAAAGCAAGGTTCGAATCAATCAATAGATAGGGAATTGAGATCCTTAAAGGCATACTTCTAATTACGAGCGGAGTAGATTACACTACTTAGCTTCATTTCCATATTGATACTTGCCCCGTTGCTTGTCTATCTATACCAGAGCTTACTGCTGGCACAAACTGACTTACAACCTCTGTAGCAAGGGAAGAAGGATTCTCTGCTGGATCATCAGGAGTTCGAAAGGAAGCATCAGAATGTCCGGCGGTTAATGAGCAAGTAAACTGGGGGTCAAGCGGGTGCCAGGCGAATTCTCCCCGAACCCACTGCTGAACAACTAATGATTGAAATGAGTCAATAGAAAACTGGTGCGCTCGTCTTATTATAAAGAAGTCTTTACCCCATACTTTGTGCCTACCATCCCTTCTTTTTTCCCGCGTCAGCGCAGTACCTCGCAAACAGCGCAGTCTCAATAAGTAGGAAACAACTTCTAATGAGAATGCTACTTCACGGGTATGATTCTTGCTAATAAATATAGGAATTGTATTTATGCAATTAGACTACGGATTTCCAATAAGAAGAACATTGTGAATCCAGAGAACATTTGGAAGGAAGACTAAGCTAGAAAGATGAGGAGTTCGGACGTTCAGTTAGGTTTCTCATGTAGAATCCATTCATTTAGCGATCTGTTTGGGCTTTCCAATATGGTATGTATGGTTGAAAACCAAGCCTTATGTATGGGTATATAAGATAGAAAATCCCTATGAAAACCAAGCCTTATGTATAGGTATATAAGATAGAAAATCTCCATTCAAGGCGTCGCCCAGAGGGCTGATAGCACACGATCATGAGAATGGTCCGTCCGCCCGGATGACAAATCTCGCTAGTTCAACAACTATGTGAGAATCTACAAAATGCTATCGGACAAGCCAAGCCTACGTGGGATCATAGTCTAACAAGGGTGCTATCTTCGACCCATTGAGAATAAGAGAAGTAGAAAGTTCGCAGCAGAAAGTTCCACTTAGGAAACTAGTCATTGCTTGCCTAACACTTTGTATATTGGTCACTGTATCCTATACATCGGTATGCGGAACTGAACTATGTCAACAATTTATGGAAGAGTTGTTTTTTGTGTGGACCCGAAGTTAGTTGTACAAGTCCTTCGCATGCGCTGATAAAAGAGAGTATCCACGAAATAGGAAGTGCTTCTTCGGAGAGTATCCACGAAATAGGAAGTGCTTCTTCGGAGAGTATCCACATCCACGAAATAGGAAGTGCTTCTTCGGATTCCTGCGAAGAGATCGAAGTGCTTGCAGAGAAATCTCGTGTTGCCACTCTTTTATTGGGAACACTGGGTCTGGTCTGTGTCTTCTACTCACTAAAGGTGGTTGATTACTTGGAGTATCCTGTTTTAGTCTGTAGTTTGGTTTTCTATGTCACGAACTGGGGTTTATCAAGTAACGAATCGAATAAATGGTATAAATCGGGTGAAAGTTTGTAATCGTTTACGGTGGGTGGAAAAGCTGGAGGGGATCCAAGTAAGTTGTTGCCTAGAAGGTGAGTTAGGTTACTGCTATGGTGAAGTTCAAAGATCTTTCACTGAAGAAGACACATGGGAGCGAGCGAAAGCTGTTACAATAGGGGGCCAGGCCAAGCCACCAAAGCAATAAAAAGTAGGGAAATAGTAACCGTTTTTACACTTTCCCAAAAACCTACGTAATAAAACTGAATGGAGTGACCGAAGAGACTAAATCAAGGAGTCACTTCTTCCAAGTATAATAGAAGGCTCGGAGTCACTTCTTCCTAGTATAATAGAAGGCTCTTTCATTTCTATATATGCCCAAAACCATATCTTTCTTGGTTGGACCAAGGCGATTTCCTACAAGTCTTTCGTCATTTTGATAGCTAACTGCTCTATACTAAAATAATGATAATGCCTGTGCCTGAATTGTGTAAGTATAACAACTCGAGTGTTTGTTCATTCGGATTGAATTATTATTGTCGCTATATCTATTATACGGGGCTTTCTATTGCTATCTGCATAGATTAGAGAAAGCTTTGGAATGGAATAACAACATGGCCTCAAGAACAAGAATGGGAATATTCTTGGAAAGAAAGGGGTCTATACGAAGCCAACTATACAACCTCCTACTCCTAAACCTGCTGATGTGGTTGGGCCGGTTCCCCAAAGCCCCCTTGAGCCATTTTCGATTCTCCCATTTATTCTCCATTTTCCATTCTCCCATTTATTCCTATTCATATAGGAGACTTTTTCTCATTCACAAATTCATCCTTTTTGATTTGATGCTGCTCACTCTCTGTTTTGTCCTATTTCTAGTTCATTTTGTTACTCAAAAGGGAGGAAAGGGCAGAGTCAAACTCTTCCTATTGAGAACAGAAAGCACGAAACCATTGTTAATGCTTGTAGCTTGCGTGTCTGAGACATTTCTTTCTTTTCTTATCTTTGCGGTAAAGACAGAGAAAGTAGGAGAGCAACCGGTCCGAACAGGCTCAGGCTATTTGATAATAATATATATCATCTAGTCGTCCAGGTAGCTAAGAGTCTGGTCATACGAGCGAGAGCGGTCACTACTGTTAGTGATTCAAGGCGTGCCGGTGATACCTACTCTTCGGCTGGCTTTATTGGGGGGAGAAGCACAAAGGTTAGTCTTCCGATATGACATCTACGGGTAGGCGACCCTTTCACCTTATGCTCTCATGCAAATATCTTTAGGACAGTTCCGATATGGGATTGAGAAAACCAGCCCGACAGAGTGACTACCAACTACTCTCCTTCACTTTAGACTCGCATGTGTCAAGGGTTTTGCATTCTCATTTATCATTCTCAATGACCGCGACGTAGCTCCTTAAAAGAGATTCCTTATTTCCACTCTCTATTTGAGGAATACCGACTTCATATACACCAACGGATCAGCAGATGATAGGAGTACTTAGTACTTTTTCCACTTACGTTCTGGGTCAACTTGTTCTGTCTGCAGCCCATCTGTCAAGTGCTGAGTGAGCGCAAATAGAGTCGTAGACGCGTAGTCTCCCAGAGGTTGCCCCACTTTAAAACAAACCAATGAAACCTGTGCACTGTTGATGAAAATCCAAAAGTAGTTAAGCCGCGTGAAAGGGATTCGGTAACTGCGGTTAGCTCCTCTTCAGCTAAAACCTAGTAAGCTGCTAAGATCTCATACTTGTCCTATCGAACCTAGTAAGCTGCTTAGATCTCATACTTGTCCTATCGAACCAGATATTTCCAAAAGCGATATTTCTCGTTAACCGTTACTGGTCTGTCTTAGATTGGAGATTCTTCGAATGCTTTCTTTGTATTTCTAGGAGAATGAAATCATTATTGGGCTTGAGAATGGACCTGACTACTCTCAGCGATACCGATTGAAGCCTGCCCGGCACTTGTTCTAGACCTGAGCTACCTAGCTAGAGCCTGTAACTACATAGCATTGGCCTATCACTCCTGAGTTCAAGTCTTGCTACCCGCTCTCTCAGCCTGCCCGCTCCCTTGTTGAAGTCACCAAGCAACTACGCCGCTACTACTGAGGATTTCTATATTACCTATTCTATATGTAGACATTATTCTATATTTTCTATTTAGTCAACATTATTCTATATAGCGAGGGGGTGAGTGACCTTTTTCTATCATACCCGGCAAACTCCCCTGTTTCTGATCTTTCCACTTGTAACAAGAACTGGAACTGTCCGAGCTACAGGAACTCTACGACAACTAAGGTAAAGAACGGAGAAAACTGTACTTCCGGGCAGCTACCTATCGCCGACAAGAGGACTAGTTTTTTGTTCCTAACTCTCCCCTTGAAGACTTCCGGGCAGCTACCTATCGCCGACAAGAGGACTAGTTTGTTGCTCCTAACTCTCCCCTGGAAGACTCCCAATCAATAACCTCTCTTTACGACTTCCCACTTGCAGGATACCCTGATCTGCGCACAGCTTTCTATTCTACTCTTATTATCGAGTCTCCTTTCCTGGGCACTCACAGAAATATCATAGTCAGAAGTATACCTTGCTTCAAAACAAAAGTACAGGCAAAGAAGCGAGGTGTCGTCCAAGTGGCGTCAGGAGTTTTCAAAAGAATCAAATCTTCGCTGACTTCAGGAGAATCTATTATACAACACTAAACACTGTATTGCTTTCTTTCTTTCTTGCGTGTTCATTCCGTGGTGTTGCGTGTTCTGTTCTGTTTACTTTGAAAGCAGTGGTGCACTCAATTCAATAAAAGAGTGGAATTTGTTTCGGAGTGAGGTACCAGTAACTATAAGGACAGAGGCTTGAACCACCTTGACTTACTGCCCTGCGCACAAGGGCTTCCGCACAGACATCTCGGTGGACAATGCCGAACATTGCTTTAATAACTAAGCAGCTATGGCATCCCTTAAACTTCTCTAGCTTAATAACACTTGCGCTTACATGAGTTCTATACTTGAGCTTCTAACCATACTTACATGAGTTCTATACTTGAGCTTCTAACCATAAATTAGGACAGTAGTCGCTTGGCCAAGTATATAAGCCCTTAGAGTTGATAAAGCCTTTTGAAGTGCATTTTCCGTTCTTGTGCTTGTTCCTACGCTTTCGGATTGTGAATCTCATGCACAATGACTCTAATTTCATAACATAACAGCATACTCTATACCTAACACTACTTACAGCATTGCTTTCTTACTCACTTATCATTCTTGGGGTGCAACACCGTTATTCTTTTGCTTCAAACTATTCTTTTGCTTACTCTTGTCTTGGGGTCTGTCTGTGTTAGCTTACTTAGCAAAAGGTTTACTCGGCGTAAGAAATCAGTCCTGTTGTTGGTTGCTTGGCTTGTTCCATCCGAGGGTTTAGGTTACCCTTGGGCGAAAGGAATCCAATATGGAAGAATATTCCATCTCTTTAAATAGTATTAATGAGCCTTAAGGAGTTCTAAATAATACTTGAAAGTATGGTGAGTGTTGGTTCTTTAAATGGAGAGCGAGTGTTGGTTCTTTAAATGGCGGCCTCTATAATAAGTTGAGGGGAAACAGATTCCTATTGAAAAGAATACGGATCGGAATCAAGATATGAAGCAGAAGATCAAGATGGAAAGTATACATCGACAACAGGAGAAGGATCAGACGCCGAAGAGAATGCGAATGCTAAAGTCATATTTGGGGTTAACATCTCTGGAACCTAAGCCTTTGATTTGACCATAAGCTGTCTTCCCGGACGGCTGACTCAAGCAAGCTCAAGTCACGATCAGAGAGGAGATGAAGGCACAAAGGGGGAGATCTACTTTTTCTCGCACTAGGCGCAACGGACCTTGGGGCGATGGGATTTTCAGTGAGTTGAGAGAACAAGGGCAGGAACTCAGAAATTACGGCACGCCTATAGAACGAAAGACTTATCTTGCTACTCCCTATTGGCGACTCTTCATGGCACCACTTATTGTCCGGCGGGTGATCCAAAGTGCAATTAGATAGAATTTCCATGTCTCTTTTCCATGAATGAATGAATGACATTGGGAAGCAAGCCCCCGAGAGCGCGTAGAGCCAAGCCAGCTGTAATAGCAGTTTTGACTCAAGCCAGCTGTAATAGCAGTTTTGACTCAATAGTTAAGCGAGGTTACTTGACTGATGAGACATAGGATTAGTTCCCTTTCGAGCTGGTATTCTATGACCCCTACGGATCGTAGTTGCATTCAACAAGCAACTGCTCAAAAAGCAAATGGGTACCCCGTAATCACAGTTTCTACAGCGCCACTCACTAATGTCGTTGCTTCTTGTTGTTCACTTGTTTTCGAAAGCCATTGCTTGTTCTGCTGACTCCTTGAAGGTTAGAATTGAGCCGAGGTGCTTCTTGAAGGTTAGAATTGAGCCGAGTTGCTTTTTGAAGGTTAGAATTGAGCCGAGTTGCTTTTTCTCCTTGCTTTTGTCTCTTTGTCTTTCTTTGTATTAGATCTGCCAGCGAGTAGGAGTGGGATCGGGTGCTTATAGAGTTCCAGTAGAAGATGGAGAAGCCGAAGATGGAGCTTTCGGGTTGGGTGCGGCCAAGCAACGACTAGACAAGTTTCACTCCTAACTAAACAAGTTGAACTCCTAACTCAGGTACCAGTGTACAAATTCCAGTTAGAAATAGGACCGGACCACTTAGCACTGAAAAGCAAGTCTCACTCAAGATATCCCTCTGCTTAGGCTACTACTACTGATGAAACTACCCTTTCTTCCCCGAAACTGACTATAAGGGCCTCTCCTTCACGCTGAGCAGGAAAGTATCTAGTTGTTGGCGCAAGTGATGGATTCCATTCCAGTTTTAGGTAAAGAATACGAAGCTGGGTATTGGTATTGGTCAAGGGTAGCTCTAGTAAAGAATCTATAGTTTTAGTTTCAGAAATAGGATACGGGATAAGGTTAAGGTGAGGAATACTGATCTTCAGCAGGAACAAGAGAAGAATAATAGGGATCTGTGTAAGGATCTGCAGTTACATACCCATACCTGTAGTCCACCGCATCAGTCTTAGAAGCTCTTGTTTAAGCCTGTAACTCCATAGCATCTGTCCCTAACTACCGAGCATCAGCCCTGCCACTCCTTAGCTGCAGTCCGGGCAACACCAATATCAGTCTGAGATGCACTGGTTGTAGCCTAAGTTGCAGAGGATGGAGTCTTGGATTTACTGGTTGAAGGCTTGGACTACCTGGTTTCGGTCACCAAGCAACTACTAATGACCGCCAAGACACTACTAATGACCGCCAAGGAACTGCACCAAGGCACTACTAATGTGACGCGGTAGCGAGTTAAACCGCGGCAGGAGTTATTGAGCTACTAACGTGGCGCGGAGGAGCCTGAGCTAAAACGGTAGCGAGCTAAAAACGCCGGATCAGTTGATTGTTCCTTAAAGAAGATAATCAGGGTTGACTGTTCCTTAAAGTAGTCGTGTTTCCTTAAAGTAGTGGTCCAAGTCGTCTTTATTCGACACCTCGCATCAAACCAAGAATATCATCGGTACCACGGAAACTATATTATCTTATAAGAATCTCATTGGCACTGTCAAAAGGCGTATACTTAGAATAAGGGATCAGAAGCGGAAAAAGTATCCAATCCAGTAGCAGTGTTGTCACCCATGCGAGTATGTCAACGATACCAGAATAAGGCTCCTAGGCAACAGTGGTCTCATAGAATCAGTCACTACCCAACCATGGGCTCTTTCTTCTTTATTATCAGATTCCACTCGGGGTGCCTATTGCCTATCAAATCAATCTATTGGGGGTAGGCTTGTGTTTAACTTCAAGTCAAAGGGATAGGCTGGTTTACTGACTTGGAAGAAAATCAAAGAAATTCAAATAACCCGCCAAGTAAGTCAACTAAGTGAGTAACTGAATTAGGAGCTTACTCATAACTAGGGGCTTCCTTCTTCTGGGCTTACTTCTTCTTCTGGGCTTACTCCTGACTCCTGACTTCAGTACTTATAGCTTAGCTTTGAGGCTAGGTCTAGGTCGACTTCAATAGAGACTCTTTCCGCCCTTATCTTACCTATAAGTTGACCTGCTTCAAACTACAGAGCAGAGATTGCTTCGACAGATCCTACGCAAGTATTTCCTACCTACCATAACCTACTCAGAAAGTCAGTCAACCAGATCAGTGCAGTTCACCAATTCCCTGTATTTTGGATAGCGATATGTATAGGACCGGTAAGTCCAGTCCATTCTTATTGTCTGCCTACCTCAACTCAAGCTTACTCGTACCCGCTCTTGCTTCTGTTGTGACTACTGATTCTCGGGTTACTCCTGGCTCTGGCTCTGAAAACAATAACTCTTCTCTGCTTGGCCCTTTCTCCAATTTCTTAATAGATATCCAACTTTCTACAATTTATATATATTAAAAGATAATGAGTGGTTTTTCTAGCGCCCCCTTTTGAATAAGCTATGCGGGTGCTACAGACTCAACGGACTTGGACCCAGCTTTCAAATGAGAAGATTGCTCTCTGGATGTTCAACCTTATCTGCAGGGCAATCCACGAGGACAAATAAATGAGAAATCAATTCTAAATAAATGATACCAATAGTACTTGGGAGGTGGAAACGGGGAATCTGACTCTGTGCCTATGATTGACTCGTATTAGTCTTACTTAAGGTCGGCCACGCTTAAAGATCGGTGCGGCTAATAGTGATGACAGAAAGAATCAAGCTTGCTAGCAAGAGTTAGAAGTTATAGCTTAGGCTTCATCTCCTTCTGAAGCATATCCACTTCCTGGGATTCCTTATGTCGTGGGCTTAGCTTAGCCTCCAGGATGACTTATGTATTACTCTATCCAATATTACTTATGTATTACTTTACTATAACTACTTAGATGTATGACTAACTACTTATTCTTAATATGTGTATATATATATATATGACTAACTTATCCTTATCTATTTGATTGGAATGTTCTTGTCATTCATTTTTCGTACTTGTGTACTCTCGCTCGAGGAAAGATAGAAAGTGGATGGAAGGGATAGGCGTCGTGTACTAGCTTGGCAAAGTAGAGTTTTGTGTCCTCCTCGTACAGGGAGAGGCCCTTAAAAGATTTCTAAGAAGTGCCACCCCCCCTTTTTTCTTTTCCGAACAAAAGATTGAAGTGAAGCAGCAAGCCTTTGACCTTTTAGTAAGTACATACAAGAGCATGTCTCTTTTGAAAGAACAAGTACAGACCCGGGGAGCGGGAACTTAGGCTCTAAGGCAGTAGTTATGGACTGAAAGATGTATAGGTTTGTTGTCGGACGAAGAGAACAACTCTCAACCAGGAATAAGTCATTTGAGAATACAGAATTGAACTCTACCCCTGGATCCTATATTCTATGTCAAAGAGTCCAACTGGTAAGTCAGAATTAAAGGCAAGAAAGCAAGAGCCATAAGCTTAATCGAAGGAATCCAACTCAGCAGTCAGATTGGAGCTAATAAGTAGAAGAGAAGATCGAAGCTAAAGCAAAGGAATTACAACTCTAAAGTAAGAATGAGCGCTACTACCATAATATAGAATAGCATATTACTACTTACTCACTGTAGAATGGAAGGCACTAAGCTTTCAGAATGAATGGAGGAAAATGGTGAACTCACTATAGAGCTGCAGAATAGAATGGAACGACAACTGCCCCAAGAGCATAACATTACTTATTACTGACTCAAAACTGAAGAAAAGAAAAGGAAGTGCACACATGATATGTGATGGATTAAGCTAGCTCTACTCCTTGCTTCAAAAGAGAACTCCTAATGCCTCTGAAAAGACAGGAACTCACCGGACCCCGCCAGGTGGCTTTTCTTGTTACGTTGCTTGCTGGTTTTGTTCGGTACAATCAGTTGACCTTGCTTATGGGCTTCTGAAACGCGGTGTAGTAGAGTGGTGTAGTAGAGTACAGTTGACAGTTTTCTTTCTTTGATTAATACTTTCCTCAGCGCTAAGCATATTCCTTCTGTCGAGTTCCATTCCAGTTGAGTGTAATCCCAGTTATACCTTCATCGTATTCATAATTGCATCTAGCGTTCACAGATTAGTATCTCCTTTTTTTCACCTCACAGTTAAAGAAACGAATTAGCTGCTTTGCTTCCTTACTCACAACCTGCTTTGCTTCCTTACTCACAACACTGAAGGAAGAATGGAGCACACCTATATTTGATGCTGTAGTCTTGCGTCCTGTCCCCTTACTTTAGTCGTTGCTTGTTTCATTTCATCCTGCGCACAACAACTATTTCATCTGCACGACAACTAATATCAATCTGGAACCTAACGGCGAAACACTTATTACTGCTATTGCTGCTCTACCTAAGCTCACTGTGCTTTTTATTGTACCTTTTCCTTGCTCTGGCACTGTGATTGACCATCATATCGTCTTTATTAACCTGACTGTTGACTCCCTTCCTTAACTTAACTCTAACCTAACAGTGAAACTCCAACAATAAGTGTTTGCAGTGTTTGTTTGAAGCTTCTCTTTACTCTGTGTTGTGCTTTACTTATCTCTACGAAGGTATCTCATCTATACAGCCCACGTGTCATTCCATTAGCTATACATTATGACTAAGCTTGTTCGGTTACGGCTTAAGGAAAGGAAAGAAAAGCGAAAACGACTGTTATTTCCACTATTTGGATTTCCATTATTGTTATTTCCATTAGGCTTAAATTCAATTGAACTGCTGAACTCACTAAACTCACTTTCGCACCCTTCCTTTAACTTCACTACAAGGAAAGTCTCCCAAATAGACTCTATCTCTCTAACTCTCAATGAAGTACAACGCAATAGGAACCTGTTACTAGGTACTAAGCAATAGGCACCCAAAATAGACTTCAAGTAAGATACCCCTGGGAGGGAAAGTAGCATACCACGAAAGTTAGTATTAGCACAACGTCTTGCTTAGTTACATGTTCGAACTCAGAAACTCACTAAAACAGCGGGCACCCACCCCCGCCTGATACTTTACTGAGAGAATAAGCGTTAGCGGTTGAAAGAAATAGTATATAAAAGAAGTTAACGAGAAGAAAGAAGCAGTTAACGAGAAGAAAGAAGCAGTTCAGTTAAGTATAAAGCTTATATATTAAGTAGGCTGTAGCTCCTTGTCGTAGCGTAGAGAAAGGTTCAAGTGCTTGTTTGTAGCTGACTTTTCTTTCGGCTAAGCTTGTCCCATTCTCATAAGCTTGTGCCATTCTCACTAGAGCCGGTTACACAGGACCGACAACAGCAGGATTCTTTATACATGCCATAAAGTGTTTTCTTGAGACAAAGCTGTTCTTTCTATTGAGACAAAGCTGTTCTTTCCACCTCCCGCGCCGGCCACAGAAGAGCTCATCCAAACCGGAACTAAAAACCTAGTTCGGCTCATCCTGCACAACTAGGTTAAGGGAAAGCTAAGTTCAAGGAATAGAATAGCTGCACAGCTGGGCGCTAAAGTCGAGTGGGAGCAGCTGGGCAAACTTGAAAGCCTAGACGAAACTCCCGTCCTGAACAACAATAACTAAATGCGCGCCCCGACCCCAGAGAGTAAGCTCAGTTACCCCGATAGTCAGCTACGTTTTGTTCATCTATTTTCGAAAGTAGGGGTAGACTACACCTGGTCAGCTACGTTTTGTTCATCTATTTTAGAAAGTAGGGGTAGACTGCACCTGCTCCGTTTTGTGACCCCGAGCCGAGAGCTCTTATAGTAAGTTGTCCTTTCTTTGGCTGCCGCGTCAGTGTTTGTTTTACCTAAACAAGCAAGTGAGTCAGAACAAGCTTAACGGGTTGATCGAAAGCTAGGGTGCTCCAGAGGTTGGCGCTAAGAGAAGGGAAGTGGTTTCAGAGTCTTTCTAGTGTTGTTAATTAATTCTATACAATAATAGTGGTTAATGATTTCTATACAATAATAGTGGTTAATGATTTCTATACAATAATAGTTTGACTTATTCCATTCTTTCTGTTGGATGCGTGGTATATGTTCAACACTTCCCCCATCATTTCAAATAAGAGTGTTTTCTGTGTGCTTGGCTCTCCATATAACAACAGCAGCTTTGTCTTTTCTCCATATAACAACAGCAGCTTTGTCTTTATGGGCCTACCAAAGATAAGATTCGTTGCTAACCAGTCGAATAGGAAGCATTTTTCCTTTAGCTATTGTAGTGTGTATTCTTCTGGCCACCCTCTTTGCTCCAAGTAGCTTTCAAACCTTTGATCTAGGCGGAGTTCGCTTTCTCTGATTCCTTGCAAATCCTCGAAAACAGCCTTTATGGAGTTGTAAGACGAGAAGAGCATCTTGACTATTTCTGGCTCTTGATACACGAGCATCTTGACTATTTCTGGCTCTTGATACACTTGTTCCCAGTTATCATAGGTTTATAGCCGTTGCACAACCCATTGGTTTCTTTCAGGTATTTTTCTTTGCATTTCTTGAGCCTTAACAGATTCTTTTATCCGGCTGGTTTACTGTTTTCCCCAGACGAATGGCTCTTTCTCTTCTTTCATAGCATACTTACACACAGACGTGTGTGCCCTGTGAAATGACACATATAGCTGTGCCCCCTCGAATTCAGGGAACAACTTCCTAAAGGTTCTCTTAGCGCTTAATCTATGAACTCCTTTTTCCAAGAGTATTCCAATATGAAAGTGGTAGTGCCCCATCTCTGCGTGATGCTCCTTAGCTACTATAATACTAAGACACAATGGAGCCTTTTCTATCCTTTGAGCTATTTCTTCTCTTCCTTTTCTATCCTTTGAGCTATTTCTTCTCTTTGGATAGCTGCTACTTCTTTCGTTGCATCGGCTCTAGATAAGGTTAATAGGACGTATTTCCGGAAATTGGACTTCTTGGGAGTTTGATCCGCTGGGTAGTTCATGAGCTTGGTATTATGTCAGTGCTTCTAAGATGGTCTACTACACATGTTTTTGAGCTGTTTGTTATCGCGTCAGCTATGCGCGTGTTTATTCCGCCGTTGCTTGTCTATCCGTGCCTTGCCGGGCTTGGTAACTTAGGTGAGAATAGGAGTTAAGGAAGGCAGGCTTAGGTGCCCGGGTTCGAAGTCTTATCAGCCGTGGGTCAAAGCAGTATTTACTAATGAGTAGTCGAACGTACCTTTCCTCTACCAGTTGCCCGTGCCTTCGTCCGTGGTTGATGCACATGTGTCTACGATTCCTTGGTCAGTTGCTCGTACCTACTCGACCCACCAGTTTACCAACCTTATCCGATTATTCTGTTATGATTATAGTCAACTTCTTATTATTTGCTTAGCTAAATGAGATGAATAAGGTGGAAATACATCGATGCGTAACACAAGCTATTTTATTACTTATCCTATTGACTACAAATACCCGGACAGGTTTGATGATCTATCCCTTCTCCGAGCAGAGATATAGGATGCAAGTAAACAGTAGCAGACTAATACATATCATATCAATATCCTACGAGAAAACTAATATCAATACGTATCAGTACAATCAATACAAGCAAACAGAATCATTAATTTCATAAATACAGAAGAAGTAAACACGGCAAGCAACGTATGGACAAGTAACTAAGCGACGTATGGACAAGACCAAACCGATAATCAACATCGCGGGGGTCCTCAAAGCCTTATTTATTTGACTTTCAGAATGGTTCCCTGGTTGCTCTAGTGGGTGTGTTTGTGTCTCGCTAACCCCAACAACAAGTGGGCCCGTGAGCTGCAAATAATTATCATTCAAAAGCAGCATGAAATAACTCCTTACTTTTGAAATGGAAAAGCAGCATGAAATAACAACTCAAATCTCTTTGAAAAACCCTTATTTTGAGTCTCATTTGGGCTGTTATCTTTCTTTTCAACCTACCTCTCCTGTGTTTAAAACTGACACAGCCTTCTTTCACTCTGCCCTGCCCTATACTAGCTAGCAGATTGACACCACTACCGGAAAGAATCGAGACTATGCTGATAATAACGAAAATATGGCTAAAGAACTCAACTCGGACTGGGAACTCCCAAGCTAACTCTCCGTGTATTAACTCTTACGTCCCTAACTCATATTCGTGCTGCCCTTTCGATTAGTCTGTAACTACCAACTACGAAACAGCTATTCCTGTCTTTTAGCCTACCTTTGCTATCTTATTCTACAGCCGCCAAAAGCAGATATCAGAACCGACACTACTAATGGAAAGAGACTGAATCCAATGCTCAAACTATCCTCGAACTATTGCTTATAGAGCCATAAAACACTCCGCCTGAAACCGGTGCCAGCAAGCCCTACTACTTTATACAACTATTCGAACTTACATTACTACCTTTTAGTCTTGCTTGACTTTCCCCCGTTCTGTAGTTCCCACCCCTAACTCCAGGTAAGATCTATTGCATCTAGTATATCTATTGCATCTAGTATAATCGTATTGAAACCAAAACTCAGTAGTACTAGAAGAAAGTCACTTGGGCGGTATAAGATCAAAGTAGAGACAAAGGGAATCAAACAAAAGTCAATCAAAGAGTAGGTATCGGATCGGAGTGAATCAAACCCATGAGTAGAAGAACAGGACCAGGGCTAACAAGACTAATGCCGTATGGGCTTACTCCAAACAGGTAATTCAGCTGCTCACTGCAGAACTCAACTTAAGAAAACAAGGCTCTACATATCAATACGAAAGAATTCAACCACAACCTATCAGAATGACCTTACTAACCCAATAGTCCACGCCCCCTACTTGTTTTCTATTCTGGCTATCCATACCTTTTCTTATGAGTTTTTGAATTAGTCCCTTATACGATTATTCCGACTAATCGCTTAAGTACAGAATCAAACAAAGAGCTATCAGACTCATAGTAGTCGTGCACTTAACGCAAAATGCTACATGTGCTAAGGTGTATTCGGAGTAGTGGTAGTAAGCACAAGTGAATCAAACCCATGAGTAGAAGAAATCAATCCCGCAATAAAGGGCAAGGTTAGATGGTAAATAAGAATGCATGGGCTCAGAAATAGGCTAGTATAAGAACAATAGTCCTATAGCTGGTGTACACGTCCAGCCCCTATAACATCAACTTCTCCCGTCAGTTATTACTTGAGAGTTTAGAGCGCCTGTCGAAGAGTTCCTCGGATTCCTTGGATTCTTATTGTATGGATGCTCTAAGACTAATAGCAATAGTGGTAAGATGTAGTGTATCCATTAATAGTCTATTAGTAGTACGATCTAGGCCATAAACTATGCTACTACGGCATACTCCGTAGAGAGGCAAACTTGCTCAGATAGGAAAGAATTGCACGGGTAAGTCAAAGCTCAGTTATGTAATCATACCCTTTAGTACAAACTCATTACTGCCTTGCTCAACTTGCCCTTTGCTTACTTTCATGCTTTAACTACTGCCAGCAGCTGACGCTGCCCTCGATCTAGGGCTAAGTTAATGCTCCCCTATTCCCGCCCCCAACAATACGAATGAAACACAAGAAAGGGAACCAACCCTCCAAGTAAGATGAACTACCTACCCGATAAGACCTGCTCTCTACTGGCTACTAGCCTATCCTGCCTTGCTTCCAAACTGATGTTGCTGTTAACAGAACAGGACTTTACTCAATGCAAAAAGACAAGTCACTACGATGTTACTCCCAACTCGAAACATAGGATCTAACTTCGGCTTCTCAGAATAGAGAGCTGCCCCAACACAGACTATATCTATACCAGCAATAAGAATTGGACTCATCGGGAACATAATCCAACTCGGGACAGGGAAGCTAATGAGAACTTTAGCGCTAAGAACTCGGGTTGTAACCAGTGCTTTAAAGATTGGAATCAATAAGCGGGAAGCCAACTACTAATCAAGAGAATAAACCAAAGAAATAGGACTTCCTATAACGGCACCCGCCAAGTCTATAGTAGTTCAGCACCTTCTCCATACACCTAGTAGTTCAGCACCTTCTCCATACACCTTCCATAGCATACTAGCTATAAAACGAAATAAGATAGCATTCTCGATATCATAGTAGATCTCTAGTAATCCATTCAAAAACAACAAGAGAACTCAGGAGTATCTAGAGAAGAGTGTATGCTTACCGTGGCTTGAGTATCTAGAGGGAGTGTATGCTTACCGTGGCTATCTCTATCTCAAGTACGTGTATCAGTAGCTATACAAGATCCTATTCTCTATATTCCAATCCTACCTTAGAAGGGCTCGTTATAGAATAAGCGGCCATTTCATAACATGGACATCAAACCGGAGCTACCGACAGCATAAAAAGAAGTTAGGTTTGGGCAAGCTGTGGCCGTGAACTATGAATACAGGAGTGAAGTTACCCCCTGAAACACTCTAACCCGTAGGTTCATCAGAGCGATAGGGAGTGCCCCTCATACCTCAAAAGTAGCCTCGTAAGCCCGCCCTATTTCTGCTGCTTTATCCGGTGCCAGCACCGAAACCTGTGCCAGTGGTATCTCGACTCTACATTTCATTGCATAAAACCAGTTCTCTAACAGGGGATGTAAGCAAAGGAAAAGACAGAAGGGGAAAGTGGCAGTACCTTAAATGGAAGTGGGAAGATTGCGGAATCCAAGAAAGAACAGGGAATTCCATCTAGGTAACCTCGTCCTTTTCAAGCTCATGCCTGAACAGCCCGATCTCTAAGAATCAAAGATATGCGCATAGTCAGAACGGATGAAGGACCGCTACCCATTACAACGAGGATGACAACTTCCTACCAATCCAAAAAAAGAAGACTGAGAAAGCCTGTACTACCTTCATTTGAGAAAAGCCTTTACTACCTTCATTTAAAGAGTCAGGTGCCCTATAAGTCCTAGTAATAAGACGAAATCGGAGCACTAAAGCACTGCTTTACTCTGTTGATGAAACCTCCATAATTCTCTTTCCCTTTTATCTGACTAATCTTTCCTTTTCCTCGTCCAATTGGTTTACAAAGCAAGAGGAGATGCATATCTGGCAAGTCATAAAGTGGACGGATTTCTATGATGAAAGCGATTATTCCTTTCCGTTGCGTTTAGCTAGGCAAGTATCCAAATCACCTACTTACTATCATTCCTTACTCTTCCCGAGCGGATCCCTATTGGTGGACTCGGCTTGGCCATTCCCTTGTGAGTCAAAAGGAGTGGATTTCTCATGGTCTGTGAACTCTCCATTTGGAAGTAAGGAGGAACATAAGTAAAGGGAGTAAGGAGGAACATAAGTAAGGGCTTTATAGAGCGTTAGACTGCGTCTGAAGGTAAGGCTATTGGTTATCACTCATAAGATTCCCTAAACGTTCTATTTTCCGGGCAAATCCTTATCCTTAAAGATTCTCTGGGAAAGGACTCAGTAACATCTATTTCTAAATCAGAATAAAGCTCTAACTAACCTATGGTCTACTTTTCATGCATTTAGGACTATTTCTAAATCAGAATAAAGCTCCAACTAACCTAGGGTCCGAGAATAAGCTACTTAACTAGCTATAAGGAAGAGTCTTTACGTCCTGAATATAAGGTTCTTTGCTAGAGTCGTTTCTCTCGGGGGAAGTCGCGGCTTTTACTCCCCTACGAGCGCACATTAATCGAATGGAAATCTATCTGGTAAGAGAGAGATACACTTTCTCACGCTGTCCAGTATACTAAATGGTTCGTTCCAGTGCCAGTGATAGATTAGTTTAGAAAGATCGTATCGAGATCGCTTTTTCTCAATCTAGTAATAGGGTCGAGATGGATTCCTTTCTTGGCTTGGCCCTTTCTTTGACTCTTTATTCCTATCCGGAGCCTTGCCCTATTGCCTATAAGCCTGTGACTGCTATCAAGAAAAGACTTATTATACCATTAGACTAACAAGACTTCCTTTATCGACAACAATCCTTTCAAAAGTCACGAGTAATTCCACTGGTGCCCCACGAGCCGACCCCTACCACCTTGAAGCCTAAGTTCCCATACTTGAACTATCTCACTACTCTGATGAGGATCCCCTCTAACCCATAGCTCCAAAACTGTAATGACTTATGGGAAAACTTCCCCTGTGGACAACCCAATCTTGCTTTGCTAGTTACGGAATCCAATCTAGAACTCAATTCCTGACTATAAGAATCAAATCCAATACTAGAAGGAATGAAACCGGTGCCTATAAGGGCTCGAGCCCATACCAACAAGAAGCTAACTTTCACCTATAATACTTGTGGAAGGAACTCATTCTTTAGCTTATTTCTAACATTCCTTAACTGTTGATCCGGATCCCTTGCTTACTGCCCTTGACTACTGAACTGGGAACTTGCTCCACTCTACTTACTTATTGGGCTTACGGCCCTTACCGGACTTCTATTCTTGAAATACGAAAGAGGATCCTCACTACGAGTCTTGTTTGACTTGACCTTAGTCTATATCCCCTTTCTCCGAGCCTGTACTCCCTTACTTGAAAACTGGATCTCGTCTTTGATTCCTCTACTACTAGCTCATATCGCGTTGAAATACACCTTTTCACCCCGGGGAATGCGACTGTGAACTATCAGAATGAAACACCCGAGTCAAAGAATTAATATAGGGATATATAATCTCTCCAGTATTAGCTAATGAACTCAATTCCTTTAGTTCGAGATCTAGGTTGACTTTCCTTACTTTTGTCTTTAACTACTAAACTAGGTCCTGTATCTGGCTTGTTAGCTTCCCCTCCATTGCTCTAAACCTGGCACTATTGTTTTTAAGCCTCAAACTAAGGAGCCGGATCCCCACTTATTAGATTGAGTCTCCCCCGTAACCACACCTGGAATTCTTCTAATGCTTTATCTCATTCCGAAGCGGTGCACTAAGGTGCTGAAAGTCTAGTGTAAACAAGGCTTTGGTGCTAGGATGGAAATCTAACTATACTTACTTCAATACTGTCTCTTATTATAGTAAAGAAAGAAACTAGCAACTTACTTCAATACTGTCTCTTATTATATATAGTAAAGAAAGAAACTAGCAAAAGAAAGAGTGAAAGTGCCAAATCCAAGGAAGAAACCTTATGGGTAAAAGAATTGACCTACTCCTTGACAACCCTACCTCTACTTGCCTTAAGTCTCATACCTGCTTATCCAACTCTAGCATCCCTCCTCAGAGATCTCATTCTCTATCCCCTATACACTTGATTCTTTATTTCACCTGTGAACCTTCCCTTGCTTGCTGCAGACTACTTTCTCACTGGACTTCGCCTCTATCTCCTCTAGCAACTAACACGGAATTATTACTTGAAACTAGAGCTCTCCTTTCTGCTATCTTATATAATACTACTGACTTCACTGCTTCCCTTGCAGACCTCGACTCAGTCTCATCTAACTCAATTCTGTTTTCTACCCTCATAGCTAAATCCTCTTGTCTGGCAAAATCCTATTGTATGCTTGTCTGCTGCTGACAATGGAACTGGAACTGGACATTCATAAGCTTCGCACTCTCCCCCGTTAGATGGGCATGAGAAAAGAGGGGATTAGGCTTCGGCAACGGGATCCTTTATCTTATTCAGCTGTTGGTGTTGGGCAATCAACAAATCATTCTTCAACGTATACTTTCCTTGATGCCGAGTCAAGCTGTTCGTTCCACTAATAAAGATCTTTTCTCTTTCTAGGGCTGAAGCAACAAACGTTGACGAAAACTGGACTTGAGCCAACACTTGGAACTGCTTCCCTTACCGACCCAACCTCTCCTTGAAGACGATGAAGACAGGCGAATACCTTTACTATTGTCTTATACCTAGATTCTTAAGTAAACTCTATTCTGATTATAAAGAAGTAACGCACCACTCTTACAACAACAGTTTTACCAGTAGGGATAGGCATTTTACTTGCACCGAGGCAAACTCTTCTCTTGTCGAACTATACTTTCTATCTTCTGCTTGAACTTGACTTGAATCTGGAACTACACTTTCTACTGGTGTATACCCAACCTACAACTACTCGGTTAGCCAAGAACCTCCCTCCCACAGAACCTTAACTCGCACAAGAAACGGAGATTGATGTACCGCCGCAACAGGACTTGTAGCAGTATCTTGACTCGCCTCTATAGTAATAATACCTAAACAAGAACTCAACTTTCCTTTCGAACAGCTGATTCTCGAGTTGACCTTTCGTAGCGAGGAGAGTTTGTTTGCCGGAAGAATGAGCCAGAGGTATAATATAGGAGCCATAGGAGAGAGAAAAGATCTTCGTTCACCTTTAAACAGGACTTGGTGTAGATAGAGAACCTGTCCTGTCCGAAACAAGTGGTTCAGGTCCTTCAAGTGTAGTTCGGGTCAAGTAAGAAGAAAATCTAAAGTCAGCTGCTGTGAGAGTGGAGTTACGGGCAAGTTACTTAACGAGTTTCTAGTTAGGAGCCTCATTCTGGTATCAAAGAAAGGTTAAGGCGTGAGGGCTTGGTTCTTAGCCTTTTTAGCAGTTACTTGTCTAGTGTCTTGGCGATGCGAAATCATTCATTTCAAGCCTATAAAACAGGGCTGCGTTTCTTGTCGTCTTGGCTGCTTGGCCTGCATCCCTTTCTTTGGAATCTTACTGGCAGGCATCCCTTTCTTTGGAATCTCTAGTAATAGGTCAGCTACGAGTGAGAAGCCGGCAGCAAGCAGTTCTTAAAGCAAGGCAAGTAATAAAGAAACTGTACTGTACAAGTATTCAGTACAAGGCGGGACAGGACAATCTGTTTAGTGACCATGACCAACAAGAGTATATT